>NW_028140260.1:0-31410 GCF_965202585.1 Thalia democratica | reverse complement strand
GTCTGATTTTTTTTATAAACTGTTTTATATATTTATAGTTGCATTGAATCGAGGTACTTTTAGGAAAACAGTCGTTGGTATAATTGTTATCATCATATTAATTGCAGTTGTTTCAATTATAACTTTCAAGTAAGTCCTTATAACTATGCTAAGCTACTTAAGTAAAACTTTTTTTCAGTGTTTCAAAGCTTAACCCTTATTGGTGTTTATACAATGAATTCTGAATATTTTAGCTACTAAAAGAGTTATGCCTTAAACTTACATTTAAAATGCATAAAAAATATTTTCAATATTATTTTTTAAATAAAGGTTTTATTTTACCGTTCAAAGTTGGATTGTAGGTGTAGAAAATTTGTTTAAACTGCTAAAATATTTATAAAAACAGGTTGCTTAATTTTAATTGAAAAATATATCTTCTAAAGGTTTAAAGTTCAAAAGAAGCCGAAAATAAAAACAAATGGTTTTTACTCGATGATTGATATTGATATCGAAAACGAAATAGATGAAGTTAATAAACATTTATTTTTACTGTAAATTATGCACTGTTTTATTTTCTATTTCAAAAATAATTTATTTATGATTTTGTAGTGAATAGACTTTTTTTGTGGAAAAAAAACTAATCAATTGTAGTTTTCACCACCATTGATATTTGTTGTTGTTTGTTTTTTGTACTTGAACTGAAAAACTTTTTAAACTATATAAAGCAGGAAAACTACGTTTGCATTTTGTAAACATATTTTAGTAACCAATTGTTTGTAGGTTATTTATTAACTGAAAAGAAAAAAATCAATTGATCTAGTCAAATGTTGTGCTACGTTTTAAAATAATAGTACCTAAAAAAAAATTGATTAAAAAAATATTAGAGTAATTATTCAATAAATATATAGAAAAACAGTTAAATTTAATAGAACAAAAATATAACTTTTTTATACACATACTTTTTAGATTATTATGCCAAATAAATCTAATCTTTTAAGTTTGTATTTAATTTTCTTAAAAATAAAAAATATATTGAAGACTTAAAGTATTTAGAATGTAATAATTGTTATGTATTTCACTAATATAAATAAAACATGTTTCTTTTTGTTTACAGATTCGTTGGATTTAGTATATATAGAAGTTATCACTATAGATCTTATATTTTGCTCTTGCTATCAATACTCTTTTAAAAATCTAAATTTCATTGAAATGTTTTTTAACTTCTAAAAAGTTTAAAGCTGTTCTCAAAATTTAATTGAAAATTTTTAGTTTATGGATTGTGTTTTTATTATTTTGATATGTTATTTAACCAAAGTTTCAATTTGTCTGTAAATTTTATATTGGACAAACTTTAATATCAAAATTTTTCATGCAAAGAGACCTTGTATCGCTTATTTCATAGTTTTCATTTTAGTTACAAAAATTGTTGTTTTCAACATTTCTAAAAGTTCTTCAAACTTTCTTTTAAGTTGTTTTTGTCTTTATCTTTATTTGTATTATATTAGTTTAAAAATAAAAACAAATAAAGTATTACTTTACTGTGTTCTGCGTCGTTGAATTTAAAAACGTCTTCTGTAGTACTATATAAAAAACAATAAATATTATTTTAGTCAACAATATCGTTGAGTTATACAACGTCTTTGACCTTTAACTTTGATATTTTAATATGGGAAATGATTTTTATTAACAAAACATTGTTTTGCTTGTTTCAAAGCGATAAGTATGCAAAAAGTTTCTTATAAATAACTTTATACGTTTTATATAACAAAAATGTAATCTTCAAACAAATTGTTGCAAATAATAAGTTTTTTTTTTTGAAAGTTTAATCTCATTCAATAAACACTTGAAATTTTTTTTTTGCAAAAAAAAACTAGATATTAATTAGATGAGAAAATTTATATCTGTTAAACAGTTTTATAGCATGTTTATTAAACAAACAAGCGAACGTTTATTTTATAAAGCAAGTTACTGTTGTTAATAACATTATGCTAGATAGAATTAAAGTTTAAATAAAAACGATTAATTTCAAAAATTTATATGCACAAACTTAACAACTGTTGTATATAATTCGGTTTATTACTATTAAAGAGATGAAGAAATTATTAAAATAAAATGTTCAAAAGTGTAACGAAATGAACAACATTTAAAGTAAATTAAACTGGTCTTTTAATACAGTTAAAGTTCTACTAAGAAGGTTTAGTTTAAACATCTATATGCGTAAACATAATTCTTGCTGGTAATTTGCATGTAAAATTCATTATCATAGAAAGTTAGTGCCAACTAAAAAAATGCATCAGGGTAAAATATTCTAAAGTGTAAGTACATGGAAAACGTATAAAATAGAAGTTTTATGAAATAATGTTTTACAAAGCTGAATGGCCTACTTATAAAGATATTTTTTACTACATTTGACGTTTACCAGCTTAATAAAATATAAGTGCAAGTAGATGTAAAATATATAAAGCCGAAGACCTGTTCAAAGTAAAACTAACACCAAAAACCCTACAAATAACCACATTTTCACTTTTCGTTTTTCACGCCTGGCAAATTTCACACAGACCGTAAAATTTCCACGAGCTCCAAATGCTCCTAGAACATTTCATATCATTCAACGAAGCCTGGTTATTATACAACCAAATATGAGCACAATCCTCAAAACCATGAGCATTACTTGGCTGGCCACTCATCCAGTAATAAAGACTTTCCTGGCTCCTGTCCCCGGCATCGTACAGTTCCCCGTTAACGAGCACCCACTGGCCTTCCCGGTCAACATCCGTGTAGCCGATCCATATGGCGTGTCTGGACAGGTCCATCTTCGAGGTGATGAAGGCACGGATTTCACTGTTTGGAGATTTAAAAAGTACTTTGGAATGATTATTATGTTTTACTTAGATACTGATAAAATAGTAGTGCTTAAGGTTTTTTATATACAAAGAAACATCATAGTGGTTTTTTACATTGTAACACAGTTTTTTATTTTGAAATAAAACATCATGTTTTGTTTTGAAACCAATATAGTAGTACTGCTCGAAGTCTTTTGTATACAAAAAAATAGCACAATAGTGTAGACGTATTAAAACATTTTATTATATCGAAAAAAAAGCTGTTAGATCCAAGATACCTTGATGTCTTTTTAATTATAGCTTTTATGTATTTATGTCATAAAAAGAAAACAACAAAAAATTAAAAGTGTGCTGATGTTTAACCCAAAAATCATAAACATCATTTTATCGTATTAACTTAAATCATACTATTAACAGCACTGATAACTAATTGAGCAAAAAAACTGTAAAATTACTAGTAATGCTTATCTTTAGAAATTTCAAAAACTCGACTTAAATACAATATTTCAGATTTCTTACTAAATCATTAAAAATTGCACCACTAGGTCCTATGTTTCCTTTGAATCAGGTTGCCGCAGCAAGACCTCCGCATAAAGTATAATATAATTTTTAATTACTTATTATACTAACTCATGATAAGCTGCACCACTAGGTCCAAAATTTCTATGGATCAAATTGCCCCCGTAAGATCTACACTCAGATCTGGCTTGATTGAAGTCGCCCTGATCAGTGAACTTGTAGATGCAGTTTCCTATCGAAGCGCCAGACAGCATATTTACCACAAGGTTTGTCACGACTGTAGTTTAACTTTTTGTTAAAAATAATTAAAATAAGTATCACAAAATAAAGTAATTTACAGCTTTATTAACAAAAATTTAAAAAAAATCTTAATAAATAGTTTTGCAAAAACCGTATATAACTAGTTTATAACAAAAAACATCGGCGAAAGTCAGCAGAGCAGAATCCTGGACTTTCGTTTGCCGTGAGACAAGCTCAAGTTTAAAAATAGAGTTAATCACGCCAATTCGATCATCAGACCACAAGTTTCGGTAGACTGAGACCGGTTTCGTCCTTATTAGGACTCATCAGTCAGTCACAACCGAAAACTTGTAGTCGTCAAATGACAATGCTGACGTCACTGATCATTGCTAGCAAATGGTTGATTCATGTGAAAGCATGATAAACCGTTTGTAGATTGACGACTACAAGTTTTTTCGGTTGTGACTGACTGATGAGTCCTAATAAGGACGAAACCGGTCTCAGTCTACCGAAACTTGTGGTCTGATGATCGAATTGGCGTGATCAACCCTATAACTAGTTTATACTTATCATTTTACGAAAAAATTAAAATTGTAACATCTGTGTATATGAAAACTATTTTACAATATATTCCAATTAATATTAAATTTATTAAATAGTCTTTATATTATAAAACTACCAAAATTCCTGCGTAACTAGATTCAAACTTTATAAATTATAAATATATATATACTTATTTTAAAAACTGATAAAAATAATTTTTATTTATACTTAATCTACTAACATAAATTATTTTTTTGCAGTTTCGTAACTTTCTGCTGCAACTCAGATATCTTGGTCACGTTGCAACCCATTCCTGGATTTCCTTTTCTCCTGTTTGACCGGGCAGTCCTCGTTCGCCTAATGATAGTTTCTTATTCGTTGTGTTTATTAAAATGTTAGTTTAATGATTTATTAGAGCAATAAAGTATAATTTTTTTTTGTAATAAATCGACACGTTTTGCATCAAAATAATTATCTATTTATATTTTAAATTTAGTTCAAACTATAAACTAAATATATGTTAAAAGTTTTTCAAATTTATAATCTAAATATTAACCCAACACTTAAAAAATATAGTGCTTTTTTATAATACTTTACGGAAATACATGTATACATAACTAATTAAAAATTTGTCAGACAAACCTTTAGGTCCTTTCTTTCCTCTAGCGATTTGTGAAAATGGTAAGCTTTCATCTGCATTGTGTTCTCCGCAGTTTTTAGTGGTTGTTGTGGTGATCCTTTGGCACTCTTGCGAAGTTGCTTGCAACATTTGGTTGATACAAACAACAAAACACAACAAAAACGTTGGAGTTATCATTGTAGTAGTTTCAAGTATTCTATAGATTTTTTGATTAAAGTGTTAATCTTTTCGAGTTATAGAAAGGTAACTATTATTATTGTTTAAGATATATGCCAATAAATAAACATACAGTACTTCATTTATGCTGTACAACATAGTTTTTGAAATACTAAACACAATTTTAATTTTTTTACTCATTTATTTTTATATAAATTTAATTAAAATAATTTGTATAAACCCTAACAAAAAAACATAATAACTTAATTAAACTGCTCTTAGCATCATAATTCTTTTAAGGCTATTATTTGTATTTTGTAATGAAAAAAAAATCAATGAAAAGATAACTTCCTAATACTTTTTTTTTCATTTTTTTACGCCTGAAAAGGTTTTAAGAATTTAGCTAATTCGATTAGAAGATGTAAGTCAATTCAGTCTCAAGTTTTGAACTTTATACTGCTTTATTTTTGAAAAAATAATTTCTCAAACTCGTTAACAGTTTTTAATGAAAATTTTCTGAATTTTAATCTAAGTTTTGATACTTGTTTTAATATTACTGGTTTATATTTGTACTTATTTTAATTTTAAAAACTAGTTTAACTTAATTTACTGTTTTTTATCGTATTTAATAAAATTTGTTTCTTTATTTTTTTTTACTATAAATTAACGCAAAAAATTTTTTATTAATAATGAAATATTTCTTGTTCAAATCAATCTATAAACCTCTTCATATTTTTCGTAAAGTATTAATTTTTTAAAACTGAAGTTAAGTACATGAAAAAATTATTACAAAAATTGAAAAATAAAAAAGTTTCACAAAATTTTCACTTTGGTTAAAGTTTAATATATATAAATAAGTTATTAAAAAAAAAGTTTATCTTAAAATGGAACTTTTTGCTATACTTTCAACTATTAGGTAACCAATTTTTAAACAAACTAAAATTTCTTTAAGAACTAAAATTACAATATAGTTTTATTTAAAATAGGTTTGTGTAAAAGCAAAGTTGATCTATAAATAAACAGGAAATTACTTATTAATGTGGTTCAAAAAAAAATATTAGCGAATATAAATTAATAATAGGTATTTAGAAATACCTTAATAAATCACTAATTGTAAGTTAAGAATTGCGTTTTGCTATATTAAAAATAAACACTGCGTACTAGGATGTTTAAATTAATTTAATGAATTTTTAAGCAAAATATAAGTAACTAATGAATATGTGTTTAAATTTAAAATGTGAACAGGTTACAATTATAAGCTAAACAGTGAAAACATACCTGTTTAACATTAAAAAAACTGTAATATTAAAATTTAAGTTTTTAACAAACTAAAGTTTACAAAAGATCTGTACAAATACCGATTTTTATATTTGTACAAATTTTACAGCTTTTTAATTTATACCTAAAATAAAACACATAAGTTAAATTTTTAACCTCAACTCACATAACACTTACATGTTTAGTTACCGTTTTTATTATTTGCAAAAATAAAACTACTGTAAATAATGAAAAAAATTAACAATAAACAATAATTGAAATACACATAACCTTGAAAACGACTAAATGAAAAAATCATAAACCAAAATCAAGAAAATAAATTACGATGAAAATAAAGATACTCTAAGAAAAAGTATTCGTATTTTACAATACTCTAACAAATTTATGTTTTAGTACTACTTGTAATGTAAAAAAAGCTAGACATAAACTATTTTAAAAGTAAGTTAATGGTAAGTTAAATATGAATAATTGTGATACAATAATACTATATTTACTTATATAATTTTGAATAGTAACTATAAATAAATTTACACATAACTTTTTTTACTCAACAATCATTTATCATACTTAGATTACCATTTTCTCACTTGATAGGTGTTAATGAAAAACAAGCAGTTTTACCTTTCCTGAAACTGAATGCTATAAATATTGATATCTTTTTATACTTTTTTTCACTCAAAATATTAAAAAACGTTTATCTAACAGTTTAACTTAAAATAGTTTGAACGTTATTAAAATTTTTAATTATACTTGAAAGACTTTAAGTTATAAGCTAGTCTGATTAGTTCAATTCGATTTTTTAAGAGCTTTACTTAAATTATATAAACTTTAGTTACTCTTAAGAGCACTTTAGAAATAATTCGGATAAGTTAAAGACTATAAATTCGGTTACTTATAACACTAAAAATAATGTAAAACGTTATTTAATTCCGAAAAGTGTTTTCAAAGTATATCTTATATACGCTATATTAAAAAAAAATGTAACACTTTTGTTAATATTAAATGGAACCAATATAAGTTTTTAGATATAAAAATTCTATTGAGGCAATCTATCTTAACGATTTGTTGCTGAGTGCTGTTGTCAAGCACAAATGTTAGATGTTCTTTAGAGCGTGAGATAATTTCGTGTGTCGTAGATTGATGCCTAGCAACAGTTTCATTTACGTAACTTGAAATAATAATCATACGTTATTAAGGGGGTCTTTACCTGTTTTATCAAAAATTTGGCTTTTGAAAATCAATAGGAAATCGGAGGTCTCAAAGGCTGTTACGCAACAAAACATCTGTAGTTATGTGATAAAACTAAAAATCAGTTACAAACATGGTGTTCAATTTAAAATCCTTCATTCTCATACTCAGTTTAAAACGTTTTTCATTCGTATAATAAAAATAAAAAAGTTTGTAGCTTCATGGTTTCACCAATCAAAAAATTCGACAGCGTTTTAAGCCTTTCAAAATTCAGGAATGTTTTTCGAGATTTTTTACAAATTCACTTTGCATACTTTAAATTTTATTTTCATTTGTTATTTTCTTCTTGTAGACTGAAAAGGTCAATTATGAAGTTATAATTATAATCATAAAGAAATTAATTTCATAAAAATAGTTTCTATTGATGTTTATAAATGTTTATAATAAGTTAAACTTTATCTAATTAAATACTAGAAACTGTTATTTTTAGCGGTTATTTTGTAAAACTTTAGTGTTTAAGTATTTTTCAGTTTTTTGTTAACTATCTCCAACCGTTAAAAAACAAATAAAGTTTATACAACTTAAATAAAATTATGCTTTTACGAAAAACTGTAATAATAAAAGGCGGAAATCAAAGAATATGATACTTTTTATATTTTATTTGATCTTTTCAACCTAGTATTAATTTCAGGTTTTCGTTTTTTATTGTTTTTTACTCAATATTAACTAACTGAAAAAAAACAGTTTTACAACCGTGTTTGCTATTAATACCAGATTCAAAACAAATTAGCTGTATTGGTAGAAACAAATATATTTTAACAAATTTTTTTATATAGAAGCTTTTTTTTTCAAAGCTTTATGTAATACCTATATAGAGACTGTTTCTTTGAATTTCTTTGAATGATAATGTTTCTTTGAAACATACAACCAATTTTTAGTTTGAACTATATAATAACTATTTAAAGAACTAAACATGACAAATTACTAACAATCGTTTTTTTAAAAACACTTGAAAAAAACCTACTTTTGTATGCATGAAAAAACGCGAAATTTAAAAACTGAACTAATTAATTCAGTAAAACATTAGAGATTTAAAAGTGTAACAAACATAACTACGAGATAACTAAAACTTTTGCTTCTTAGTTGCAATGAAAAATCTATTGATATGCGACAACTAGTTATATGTGCTTATGTTGTCAAGCACGTGACTGTAAACTGTTCATTGGTGTGTGCCTTGTAGATAAGTTTTACCCCTAAAACACAACAACCACATAGCAACAACATATTTAGCAACAGTTTGTACCTAGCAATAGTTTCAAGCGGGTCTTCATCAAAAATAAATAGTAGTCAATAAACAAATAAACAAGTTGGTGGCAAAACACCTGTAGTCTTGTGGTAAAAATTATGTTTACGACTTATCTTTGCAATTTTTTTTGCCTTTTTATAGCTTCAGACATATCTTTAAAAATATGAGCAGTTTAAAAAATACACTTGGTTGTTAAAACTTATGTTATTTTGGGTAAAAAAATCGAACAGATAATTTTACGTTGCCTAAACTATTGTCTGCAAAATGTTTTCATAAATCTTACATTATATTTCATGAAAAGTTTTGTTTAGCCCTGACTATTTCGACTTATAGTTTATAAGCCTTATTTTTTAAAACCTTCTAAAATGTTAGTATAACATTTTATTAAAGAATTACAATAACACAAATTAGTTGCAAGTTTCAAAGAAATATAAAAAAAGCTCTGCTTACATTCTACTTAAGATTTTAAATAACAAAAATAAAATAGTTTAAAATCTAGTTTATAAAACTTTAACATAAATGTTTTTTAAGGATAAAGTTACTATAAAGCTGTTTTTGAGTAAATAAAAAAAAAAACTCGTCCTAGATAAGAAGTTTTTACTGGTATCCGTGGTGTGTGACTCGATAGCCAGAAAGTTCATCGTGCACCAAGTCTAGGACCAAACTTTTTGAGCGTTGTTTTTATGTCGCTTAATAAACAAGAAGCACAACTATAGTTCGTTTAAACTATAAAACATCTTACAGTGACATGGCATTAATAAATTTAAGTATGGTATTTTTATGCTGTTTAAGTATCTTTTAAGACTTACTGTAAAACAAATACTTTTTATAACATACACTATGCTTACTCAGAAGTTTTTTTTATCTCAAACTTAATAACACAAAAAAGAGTCTAAAAGATATCAATTAAGTTTAATTTTGAATCATTAGTGTTGTTTAAGCTAACACAATTTTTAGTAATAGTGATGAAAGAGTTGTTATTAATTTTAATTTATCGCTTTTTCAAACTATTACCTTCAAAAAATGTACTGAACATTAAAAAAATTGTTTAACTTTACTGTTTGTTTAAAAAAAAAATTTTTTTTTATTATATTACATCTTATAGCTTCTAAATCTTAAGCATTTCGTAAAAAGTGTTTAAATGATCGGTATTTACTTCTGATTGTTAACAGTTTATAGTATGAAAATACTAAACTCAAATATAGACTGAGTAGAAGTATATATTTTTTTTTGACTTTAATTGAAATATAGAAAACTGTTTTAAATTATAATTCTAATACTTTATTCATTATTTTTGAATAATTAGTTTACTGTTATAACAAAAACTTTTTAAAAGTAATGCTATTTGAACTGACTTTTTTAGTCAAATAAATTAACTTTAACCTTATGGTAAAAATATATTCATGGCTATAATAGGATTAAAGATTTGATTGAGTTGAAATCCTTAAAAATTTTAAGCGGTAACATTTAACGTTAATTTCAGGTAGTTTTTACTTTTTGATCATTTTTTACCCCAAAATCAATTTTTACTCCCGCTTTCAATTGTACGCATTATATAACTAAAAATAAATATTATGTAATTACCTACAAATTATTTCTTAGTTTAAAAAAGTTTACATAACTAAAAACATTTGTTATCTGTTATTAACACTCTTTGCTAAGTTCTTTAAATATTTTTTTTTGAATAGACATAAAAATGTTGTTTTTCGTAATATATATATATATTTAAAGTAAACTTTTATTTTTTCAGTAAAAACCATATTAACACGATTGTATGTAAACTGAAAAAAACTGTGGTTAAAATCTGTAAGTAATATTTTTTTATTTAATAAAAGTATATTATAAAGTATCAAATCCACAGTCACCTGACTAACCAGCTTTTAGAATATTTTCAATTGCTTGTAACACATAAAAAGTTCGAGCTTTGACCTATAAACTTTGTACGAAAATTTATGTTCCAAAAACTTATTAAATTCAGGTAATTCTAGGGTAGGTTTCCAAGTAAATCTAAAAGCTCCGTAGTTTTTGCAACAAAGTTTGTAGAATATCAATTTTCTTGCTTTTTTGTGGAAAAAATATAAGTTTATTGTAGGTTTATTGAATAACCTGTTATTTTTCTTCAGTTGCACGAAATAAAAAAAAACATTCCATTTTATATTTAAACAACAAAGACTCATTTAGTCATTTTTTTCTATTAATCACCACAACAATTTTTATCTTTTAACTTAATTTTCTTACGTAAATATAACAACAATTCTGACTTTTATCTACCAAGATAAACACTCTTGTCTGCTAGTTGCTATGAAAGTGCTAATACTAATAAGCATTGATGCGTGACAATCTTGCGTGCCTCGTAGATAAGTTTCAACTCAGACCACAACCGCCGCATAGCAACAACATCCCTAGCAACATGTTTTTACTTAGCAACATGTGTTACAAAAAAAAATAATTGTCTTTGAGACGGTAAAATATTAGCCAGTCTTCGTAAGGGTGGTCTTCACCCAAAAAACAAATAACTTGGGGTCTTTAAATTTTCAATCAACCAACAGCTAATTTTATTGCTTAGCAAATAAGCAGTTTTGCAGTCTTTAAAAAATAAATCTTCAGCTTAAAATTATCTAACTCAACTAAAGAATTTTTAACATCTTTTCAGACACATTTGACTTACAAGTTATAACATTGTAGCAAGACTTATGAGAATGATCAATTATGAGTTCTTTTGTTTGTGCTTTATACTTTTATTTTTCAAAACTTAAGTGTTCAGTTTTGTTCTAGTTATATAACATTCTGGTTGGATAACTGATTAAAAATCAGTAGTAATATAAAGGAGTATAAATCTCTAAAACCATAAAACAAATTTCTATTACTTTCAACATTTCTAAAAAACACATTACTTAATTATTATAAAATTAGTTTACCCAATATTTAAGAAGTATAGAAAGAAGCATGTTCCTCATGTTGTAAATACTGTGCTTGTTTTCAGATATTATTTACAATTTTTCTCAAACAAACCAACACAACCGTTTCTCTGCAAAAATTGTTCTCAAAATTTTTTAGTAGTGCACACTTAATGTAAATAAAAAAGTTAAAATTCCACAATATAAGTACTGAAAAAGTTTTTTTTTAATTTATTATTTGTATTCTTTTTTGTACTTACAACTTTACTTATTATTCTTTTTAGACAACAAAATTTGAAATGTATACCTTAATTTTTATTCAGCTTTATAACCTTGACGAGGAATGTTATTTTATTTCCACTATTTAATAAATTTATTATTTGAATTAGTCAGCAATCTTCGTTATAAAATTTCCTTATTGAAGTTATACAAATTATTCAAGGCTTTTACAAATTGCAAATTACTAGCTTTTGATAAACGACTTTACTAAAGATTATAAGTACTGTTAAATGTTTTATACCCGTATCAGCTTGTCAAGTTTTGTGGTTATATATCCAAATAAATTAGTTTAAGATTGTGTTAAAAGTTAGTTATTAGATAAATACACGTTTAATATTACATCATTTAATTTTTGAAAAACACATTATATATAGTTTTTTAATGTTGAAAAGCTTTGTCTTAATTTTATTAATCCACTTAATTTTCCGTAATGTTCCACATAAAGCCTTAATTTTTATACAAAAATTAACATACTTAGATGCTTTATTTATATCCCCTGTCTGAGATTAAAAAGTGAATTTTTAACTCAGACTAAATTTTCAATTTACCAGTTGTTGCCGTATAAATGCAGCTTAATTCTTTTTTTTTTAATTTTACAGAACATTGTTTAGGTTGTTTGTTTTACTTTTAAGTTGATTTAAAGCTTGTATTTATGACGTAATAGCTTGTTTGTAGTTAATGTAAAAAATTTTTTTTTAATTCAATGTTTAGTGTTTTTAGTAGAAACAAAGTTTTACAGAGTAAATGCTTGTGATTACTAAAGTCTAAACCTGTTTAAAGTAACGTGTTTATAAATATTTTAAGTTTTCTAGTGTGGAAAAGTAATATAAAAATGCTTATATTTATATATAACACTATTATTAATTTTATAGTAGTTCTTAACAAACTCTAATCCGTTAACAACTTTGACAAAAAAGTACAACAGTACTATTTTTTCAGAAAGATGTATTTACTTAATTCTATAAATTAAAAAAAAAAGTAATTTTTCTTATTGACTACTGTGTACAGCTTTTTAAATACAAAGAATCCTTGCATCATACAAGAGAGAAAAAAAGATGTATATTTGTTTACTAAACGTGTATGCTACTATTTACTTTTTTTTCAAAGCTAAATTTAGATTTTTTAAAGTTTTTCAAAGCCTAGTTTCTAATATAATATATAGAGCAGGGTTTCCTAAATTTTTTTCAAATGGACCCCTTTAAAGAAACTAAAAAAGCTATGCCACCAATCAAGATTACTTAGAAAACTGCTATTAAATATACCTAAAAACTTTTTTTTTTTCTCTTCACCAACAAATTCAGAATATCTAGTGTAAGTTTTAAATTATTACATCGCGGCCCCCTGTGGCTTCTTTACTGCTCATGCCCCCTAACCCCCTTTGGCACCCAAGGGTGCAGTTAGACCACATTGGAAAACCCTGGTATAGAGCAAAAATAACATCAAAAAAAGAAACCAAACATTACATAGGATCAATAGGTAATAGTTTCAAACAAAGATATAGGAATCAAAAATCTTCATTCAACAACACTTATAAAAGACATAAAACAGAACTGGCAAACTATATTAGGAATTTAAAAGATAACGATACAGACTATTAAATTAAATGGGAAATACTAAACAGGAAAAAATCTAAATTCAATACTAAACTCGGCGGCAAACTTTGCAACTTAGAAAAAATAGAAATTGATAAATCAGACAAGAACATAACACTAAACAATAAAAGCAAAAGACAAATATATGCATATTATACTAAAAATACAATTTTAGTAAAATTAAAACTGACTAAATAACAAATCTAAGTAAAATTAAGCCGCGAACAGGAACAGTTTTAATAATTTTTTAATACATTTTAAAAGCAATTTTTAAATACAAACTTTCTAAACTTTTCAATATGCATATATACTTAAACTAACAAAATTAACGTGTTTTTTAAACTTAATTTTCTGTACAAAAACCTTCAATTTTACTACGTCATAATAACTATAAAATTCTCAAATTATAACACTTCAAATTCTAAATTTCATTTAAATATTGTTTATAAACTCTGGCTTTACTGATGAGTACATGAGGTAATTTATCTCATATATGAAACGGTCGTACAAACCTATTGTTTTTTATATAATCAAATAAACAAATGTACACACACAATTTTCATTAATTAAGACAACTAAAGTTTTTCTATAGATCTATGTTGTCTTTTATTTTGTAGAATTTATTCTAAAAATATTTTTTAATTTTTTTGAAGCTTATTAACATTAAAATCTGTAAAATGTTAAGTTTACCGGCTAAATGTTTATTGTTTAAATGATTGTTGTTATTGTAAACTATGCTAATTCGTACTATTTACGTGAGTAATTGTTATAGCCAAGTCTATAATAGAATATAGTCTAGCTTAAATTGCTTGTCAACTAATCAACAAAAAAAACTAACTTAAAGTAAAATACGAAAATTGAAAATAAGTCGTAAAATAACTTAGTAAAGTATATTTTTATTTAAAATTTTTAAACTTTTTCATTTTAAATACGAATAGTACGCAAAATAGTAGTTTTTTTTACACTTTAATATAAATTTTATCGGTTTTAGCTAAAATTTAAATATTTATTTATTTTAAGTAATAATAATTTTAATAGATAGTTTATTATAAACAATATAATAATTAGTTTTTTAATGAATAAAAGAACACTCAAAATTCTTTCCAATATATTTCGTCAAATTCTCTTCAGGGAAATTACAATTGAACAATACAATAAAACACAAAAAGTATAAGTACAAAAATTTTACAAATTGATTAACTGATCAATTAAGTAAACGTAAATGTAATCAACAAAAATGTAATCAACAAAACTTTAAAAATCAATACAAAATGGTCTTAACTAAATAAGGCTAAGGTGTAGTCAAATTCTTTCTTTTTACATAAGTTTGGTTTGTTTAAATGTATTAAAATGGCTTCAAGTCTAATCAATTCCAATTTATTTGAAAATTGTCGCATTACACTGAAATTAGATAATGCAAACTTTTTACCACAACTTGGATTATTCACAAGGTGTTATGCTATCGCAGATTTTTTTATTGCATTTTTGACTGCAGCACTCTTTTCAAGTTTTCACACTTTAAGTTTTAGATTCAATTTTGCATTTCCACAGAAAATTGAAAAGGATATCACTTATTTATGGTTTGAAAACTTTATAAAAAAAAACAATGTAGCATAAACCGATCAGTAAAGAAGCTGAATCTTGTTTTAAAGCTAACATTGTAGCTGAAGCACACAATTTTTGTGAAATGAAAACCAACCATAGTAGTAAAATTGATGGAAAACAAATTAAAGAAGCGTTACAAAATATCAAATCAAAACAGGAAATTATAATAACTAAAGCCGATAAAGGTTTAAATGTAGTTATTTTGAACAAAAGTGAATATATAGCAAAAATGTCGACAATAGTAAACGACAACTCTAAGTTCAAATACTTAGGTCCAGTTGAGGAATTTGATAAAACATTAAAAATTGAAAAGAAAGTTTGCTTTGTTCTAAAAGATTTACTACACATAAAGGAAATATCTTCTGTGGTTTATGATTCAGTAAAACCTATTGGTTCAGTCAAACCGAAGTTATACGGACTCCCCAAAATACATAAACCTGACGTTCCTCTAAGACCAATATTATCAATGATCAAGTCTCCTCAACAAAAAATTGCAAAATTCTTAAACTTTCTATTAGAACTTGTTCTACAATACTTTTCCCGTTACACTGTGAAGGACTCTTTTACCTTTGTAGAGGAAATTCGAAAGCTAAATGCTGAAAATACCTTTATGTCATCTTTTGACGTAATAGTTTGTTAACTAATGTGGCTTTAAATGAGATAATTGAAATCAGTGTGGAAAAGTTATATGAAATTGATAAACCTTTACTTAGAAAAGAAAGTTTCATTCAGCTTATAAAAATACCACGAATGAAGTCGACTTCAGTTTCAATAACATAATGTTCTGTCAAATTGATGGAGTTGCAATGGGATCCCCTCTAGGACCGATATTAGCAAATATTCTAATGGGATATATTGAGTATAAAGTGATACCCAAATTCATTACCAAGCACCCAAACACCAAATATATGAGGTATGTTGATGACTGTTTCATAATAACAACTAGTGAAAAAGAAAACAATCTCTTATTCTTAGAACTAAACAAAGCACATCAATCCATTTAGTTTACCAAATAATCTAAAACCAGTAACCAATTAGCTTTTCTCGGTTTTCTGACTGTTAAAAAAATGGAAAATTCACAACTAAAGTATACAGAAAGCCTACCTTCAACAACAACTGATTAAACTTCCAATCATTTTTAGTAAACGTAGAAAAATTGGTTTGATTAAGACTCTATACAGTAGAGCACAAAAAATCTGCTCACCAGAGTACTTATCCGATGAAGTTAACAGTATAAAGTCAATTCTTAAACTCTATGGGTATCTCGAAATGCTAGTAAACCGAGTAATAAAGTCGCAATCTACAAATTCAAATATAGCTAAACCTTATGGACCAGATAAGTGCCCAATATTGTTAAAACTTCCATATATTGATGTTGAATCGAAATTAGTTGAAAAGAAAATAGTTGATATAACAAGTAAAACATATCATGCGGTAAATCCTATGGTTTTATTCATGTCAAAACCAATACTTCAACGTTCGGGAAAAGACCTAATGACACCTTAAGAAAAAAGTCTTGTAGTTTACAAGTTTAAATGCTGCTGTGACATCAGCTACATTGGTCAAACTTCTCGACACCTCACAACTAGAATAAAGGAACATGTTCCCAAGTGTATCACTTCGTATATTAAAGACAAAAAAGATGAAAAGTGTGCCGTAGTCAAAAGTGCAATAAAAACATCTACGATAGCATTACACCTTGTGAATAATCCAAGTTGTGGTAAAAAGTTTGCATTATCTAATTTCAGTGTAATGCGACAATTTTCAAATAAATTGGAATTAATTAGACTTAAAGCCATTTTAATACATTTAAACAAACCAAACTTATGTAAAAAAAAAAGAATTCGACTACACCTTAGCCTTATTTAGTTAAGACCATTTTATGTTGATTATTAAAGTTTTTGTTGAGTACATTTACGTTTACTTAATTGATCAGTTAATCAATTTTTAATTTTTTTGTATATATACTTTTTATGTTTAATTGTATTGTTTCAATTGTATTTTAGTAGTATAATATAGTATTCAATAATATTCAATAAATGAATAATTTTAGTACTTTAGATACTTTAAAATATCTTGTTTAAGTCAAAAGAACTTATAGTACGTGATTTGTTTCTGTACTTTGATAATTTATTACTTTATAACACTATTTTAAGACTTAGGCTTTATAAAAATGTACAAACTATAAAATAATTTTACAAAGTACAACTGACTTAGAAAGGCACAATCAACCATTTCTGTTGTCTGTAATAGAAAGAAAAGAAATTATCTGTCTAAGTTTGTCTACAAAAGGGTTTCTCAAAGGGGCAATATCGCCAACTGGGGACGATTTTAGTAAGTTGGCGGGGGGGGGGGGGGGGGGCAAAAATTAGTAAAGGGGAGAAAGGGGGCGATTTTAAAATTTGGCGCTTAAGTAATTTTAAAATTTACACTAGATATTCTTAAGTTGGAGATGAAGAGCAAAAAAAAAGTTCTTAGGTGTTTCAAATGTAGTTTTTTGAGTAGACTTGTTGGAGGGGGCAATAGCTTTTTAATCTTTTTCTTTCTACAAAAGGGTAATAAAGGTAAATAAACAATAAATAAAGTTTGGAAACCCTGACTTATACTTTAATAGCTCATCATTTTAAAAATGTATTTAGGGTATTTTATCACTTGTAAAATTTATTTTAATCTGCTGATTTTCAATACTTTGATTACTGTTACTGTTACAGTAAAGTATATAATAGTATAATGGCAGCTGATCAAAAAAATTGGCTAAAACAGTTTTTGATAATAACATTTTCAATAAATATGTCATACTTTATCTAAATCAAATTGTACATTCAACGTAATCCAAAAATTAAAAATTGAAATGCTATTCAACTTTGTTACAGTAAAGATTATATGTAGAATAGCTGTACAACATTAAAACAGTATTGTTTAATATTAATTAACTGCTTAAAAGTAACTAAAACCAAAGTAAATTCTATTTATACAATTCTAATAATCTAAAGTATTTTTTAAAACTCCTTGGAACTTCAGAGTCTGAATTTATATAGGAAATATGAAAATTTTTTATTTTGAAAAATATGTTTTATTTCAGTCAGTTTTTCCTTATATATGCTAAACAATTTCATTTTTTCAGTTTTTGATAAAAAGTAAACAGTAGCTAACGAAGTATGAATCAAAAAGAGAAAAAAGTTTCGTTCAGTCCGGAAACGATCAATATTTCTCACGAGAGTAAAGTTTCAGCTTCAAGCAGGCGACCCACGCCATTCTATCGTTCTACAAGTAGAAGGTCATTTGCTGAACCAGTGCCATTGAGATTTAACGAGAAAGACGAGTCAAAAATTGGTGTAGCTGAAGTTGATGTGGCATCAAATTTTTTAAAGACGGCTGAGCAAAGAAGGGCTGCGGATGATGAGTTGGTTGACAAAGTTGAAAACGGAAACTTGTTTCTTCAGCTTAAAACGCTCGATAGAGTATTACCGTCGTTGGCGAGCAAGATTGGTTTGGAAAGTCTTTCAAAAAACCTGCAAGGCATCTTGAATTCTAACGAGTTGGCAGAGCATCTTCAAAAGCAAGCTGAGTTCATAGAGCCGCTGCAAACCGAGCTAAAAGAAGCCGACAAAGATGCAGAATTCACCGATGATAATGTAGAAGGGACGGTTGCAACAGATGACAATCCAGATGTTTTAGTTGAAGACGATCCGGCTGGAAGTGAACAATTGCAATCTGTAGAACAGTCGAGAATAGCTGAAAAAGTTGAAGAATTAAACAAAAACGAAAATGCAAGCAAATTTGATATAAGCAAGCTTGATCTCATGGTTAAAGAAACCCCGGCTGAAGGTGTACTTTTGAGTAGGCTCGTCGACCTTTATAGAGTTATAAAAGTTTTGACTAAGTTCTGCAAAAATATTGTTAAAATTATCAAAACTCTAGATGAATATCAACCAGATACTGACGATTACTTTGACAAGGCAACTGCTTGCATCAAAATGTTGATTTGTTTGAGGCCATGCCTACCCAAATATCTTGATATATACAAAAGTGCTAGGCGCTTTTACAGTTTTAGCACGAATTTTTACGTGGAATTTTTCCTGGACTTAATCAAAACGTACGAGTCTGCTAAGGAATCTGGTCTTCGTGGGAATGTTGTGAATCAACTTCTAGAACTTGCCGACTGGCTTCAACTGTACATTCCAATGCTGGTAAAATTTGGAAAAGAGGTCTCCTGTTAAAGCCAACTACTTGGTACAAAGATTGGGATAAACCTTCAAAAGATATTCTGCGCGAGCAAGAGAGAAGGGTTTCGGAATTTGACTTTTCTGATCCGCCTTGCAAAAATTATGAGTTCGCCCGCGAGCTGATTGACGTAGCCGATTACTTCGTTGAGGATGTGAGTTGGGAAATATCTGATATGAGTTATTACCTGGCCGAAAAGCTGGATGTCAGAAGTGAAAATTTGTTGTAATTTTGTGTTAATACGCGCGCCTTTGTGTTATTACGTGAACAAAGTTTTCGTTTTTATATTTAGACTCGTTTACAGTGTCTTTTAATTTGAACTTGTTTAATAAATTTAGATCACTAATACTTCTAGTTGTATAATATCTGAGTATATGAAATTTAAATATAAACTTAATAGAATACCAAACTATAGCAACTATCGACAGCAAATTACTCAAAACTGCTTTTTTTATCCAATAAAACGGAGTCAAGTACTTCCATGAGCATTTTTCTTTTACAACAGAAAAAAAAAACCAGACGTCTCAAAAAGTAATCTTGACCCATTTAATCGAAATTTTTGGTCCTTAAAATTTCAATCAATCAATAAGTAAATTGGTTGTAATGTAACTGAACATCTGTAGCTTTTTGGTAAAAACTCAAATTCTGATTAATGTTTGCAGTTGTTTAAAAAATAATTTTGGCTATGTATGGCTCCATGCCTATTGTTAACAATATGAACAGATTAACAAAAATTATTCATTGAATGTTAGCTTA
This sequence comes from Thalia democratica, assembly GCF_965202585.1. Taxonomy (NCBI): domain Eukaryota; kingdom Metazoa; phylum Chordata; class Thaliacea; order Salpida; family Salpidae; genus Thalia; species Thalia democratica. The sequence continues at coordinate 11,365 of NW_028140260.1, read as the reverse complement.
ATTGTGCGAAAAAGTTGCTTGTTAATCTAATTGTTACTAACACGTTGTGTTGTCTATGAAATCATTTCACAAACTTTACTTTTTAAAAATTAAAAAAACTCTATTCAATGAGCTTTGTTCATAAGTACCATACATAAAATATAATTTTCTTTTACAAAAGTAACCAAGTTTATCTGTTAATAAAACAAATAAATGTATTATAAAAAATATTAAAAGTAGCGAAATTACATGTACTTAAAAAATTACCTTTTTACAAAAATTTCAATTGCGTGTAACACATAAAGAACGTGTGAACTTTGACTTATACACTTTGTGCAAGAAATATGTATTCAAAATTAATTAAGGTCGGGTATATCTTGGTTATGTTTCTAAGTATATCTAAAAATCCACAGTTTTTTGCAACAAAATTTGCAGATTTCCTCTTATCTTGCTTTTTTGTTGAAAAAATTATAAGTTCAAAATATGATAAATCTGTTACTTTTCTTTAGTTGCACGCTACAGAAATATAAATTCCGTTTTGAAGAGCAACACCAAACTTCATTAAGTCTTTTTTCCTATCATAAATTGTTTTACATTTTTACTTCAATTCCTTCTATTAGTATGAAAACTACAATAACGTTATATCGACGACAAGTTAGTTTAATAATCTTGTCTGTTAGTTGCTATGTAAGTGCTAATACTAAAAGGAGCTGATGCGTGACAATCTTGCGTGCCTCGTTTTACCCCAGACCATAACCACCGCGTAGCAACAACATCCCTAGCAACATGTTTTTACTTAGCAACATGTGTTACAAAAAAAATATTTTTTTTGGGACAGTAAACATTTGCCAAACTTTGTAAGGGTGGTCTTAACCCATAAAACTCAGAATTATGGGGTCTTTAAAATTTCAAACAATCAACAGCTGGTTTGTTGCTTAACAACTAAGCAGTTTTGCAGTCTTTTTTTAAAATAAATCTTCAAATTAAAACTTTATAACTCAATTAAAGGTTTTTTAACATCATTTCAGACACATGTGTTTTACAAGTTTAAACAATGCAGCAAGATTTATAAGAATGATCAATTATAAGTTGTTGAACTTTTTCTATTACTATTTTTGATTTTCCAAAAACTTGGTGTAAAGTTTTACTCTAGTTACATAAGTTTTTTACTCGGTCAATAATTAATAATCAGTAGCAAAAAAAGGTGTGTAAAGCTTGTTAAAATCAAAAAAAGTTAGAAAATCAAAAAATTTTACACCATATCTAAAAAGAAATTTTACAAATTGTGCTTCATTTTTTATTTTATATATTAAGGTTAAGTTTTATTCTAGCTCTTTAACATTTAGATGGATAACTGATTATTAACGAATAGTAATATAAAGCTCTTAGAATCGTAAAACTGATTTTCTTACTTACAACAATACTAACAAGTACAATTGCCTACTTTTCATAAAATTAGTTTATCCAATGCTTATAAAGTATATAAAGAAGTGTTATATTGTAAATATTGTGCTTATCTTCCAAATTTATTTAGAAATTTTCTCAATCCAATTAAAATAACATAAAACGTGTATACTTTTATCTTCAGCAGTGGTTCTCAAAATATTTTTCAGCGTTCTACATTGTATGTAAATAGAAAATGAAAGCTCTAAAAATAAGAATTTTTTTGATTACTTATATGTAAATATGTTTGTACTTAAGACAACAAAATTTATAATCTATTCCTTAGATTTTAGACAGCTTTATAATTATGACAAGGAAAGCTTTGTTTTTCACTTTTATTATTTATAAACTATTTGCAAATTGCAAACTATTAGTTTTTGATAAATGACTTCACTGAAGATTATAAGTATTGTTAAATATATTATATCCGTATTAGTTTGTCAAATTATGTAGTTATATTAATCAAATAAACTAGTTTAAGTTTTTGTAATGTTTACGCTAGTTATTAGGTAAAAACACGTTTAGGATTACATCATTTAATTTTTGAATATCATGCTATAATGTTTAAATATCAAAATGCGTGTTTTAATTCCATTAATCCTCCTAATTTTCCATAATTTTCGTAATAAAACCAAAATTTTTACGCAAAAATAACCAAATTTAGCTGCTTTATTCTTATCACCTGTCTGACATTAAAATATTCTTAACTCAGACTAAACCTTCAATTTAAAAGAAATTGTCGTCTAAATATGTTTTTAACTTTGTATTTTTTAGAAATTCAGACATTAAAATTCTTCTCGGTTAAGTATACTTTTAGTGGGATACAAGCTTATATTCATGACGTTATAAGTTATTTGTAAATGTTGTTGAGATATAATCAAAATATAATTTATGCATATTTATGTTAGTTAGCTTGAAGGTTTTCAAATTCTTTGTAATATAAATTATTTAATCTAGAAATATTATTATTAGTTTTTATCAAATTTTACACCTGTTTTCAGTATCATTGAAGAAGCCAAAATAGTATCAATTAAATGTACTTTAAGTTTTATCATGGGAGTGTAAAAGTTTGTAAAGAAATAAACTCAGTAATAGTTTTGTTTTAATTTTATAAGTTTACTTAATATTCAAACATGTTTTTTCCTAGTTAACCACTGGACACAGTTTTTTAATATTAGAGAACTACTAATTTAAGGTAGAAGTAGAAAGGGTTTCTTTTTTAAGTAAAGGGTTGAATGTATTTTATGATCAAATTCGTATGATCAAACTTTTGTTAAAATTGAGCTTGTCTCACGGCATACGAAAGTCCAGACTTCTGCTTTGGTTTTGTTGATCTTTTTTAACTAAACCTATATGTTATTACAAACATGCTCTTATTAATCTAAGTTTAAATTTGTTTTGCTTTAAAAATAGACTTTGACTTTTATTTATTTTAAAAACGTATTGTCTATAGAGTAATGATTTTAAAAGTTTTTATATCGATAGTTATAATATGAGTTTACTTATTTTATCATTTTTATAAAAAAAAGTCAGCTTAATTTTTTTCTAATAAAGTTAATAAACTTTAAGAAAAAGAATAAAGCTCTTTGTACAACTGTTGATCAGTTCATCATAAAAGTTTAGTTTTTTCATTTCTAATTTTCATGTTTATCTAAACAAATTTTTGATATCGTAAAATTTATTTAAAGAATACAAACTAAATAAACTTCAATGTAAAAAGCTTTATATTTTAAAATACGGTTAATAACATAACATAAATAGCTACACTTTTTTTAGTAAATAGTAAGTTTAGAATAATATTTTTTTAAACTTTGTACAATTCTATCCGAACTTTTATTTTTTAATTTGTTATAAATGAAATTTTAATAGATTATTTTCATACTCATTGAAAGTCAGATCGCTTAAAGTTTGAGGTTTTTAGGTTAACTATTTAATGCTTAAAATTTTGTGAAAAAATTTCAAAACTAGGTTATAATATAAAAATAGTTTAGAATAAACTGCTCCTTAAAGAAAAATGTTATTTTCTCAAACTAAGATTAAGCCAATAAAATATGTATATTAATATACGAACATTTAAATTCTGGGTACTTTAAATAAGTTTAGTATGCAAAATAACATTTGTTTTTCTCTGTTTGGTACATGATTGTGAACCTGTCTTGTTTATATTTAAGTAGTATTTTATCGGCCATTTAGAACATATTAGTATTTATTTTGTTTATGACTAACCGAGCGCACTTTTTTTAATAGGTTTTGAAATTTTTATTCTACTTAAGACATTTGAAACCTGTAATGTACAGGTAGAGACTTGAAATTACAGTTTATTCATTAAAAAATTAGTTTTATAATTTAGATTCCTAAAAACACTTTACATAAGGCAAAAGAAATTATAGTACGTGATTTGTTCCTAAACTTTGATAATTTAATACTTTATAACACCAATGTTAGATTAAAGCTTATAAAAAGTTAAAACACAGACTTTAATAAAATGTTACGAAGTAAAACTGACTTACAAAGGCACAATTAACAAGTATTTATTGTCTGGAATACAAAGAAAAAAATGTTATCTGTCTAAGTTGGTCTACAAACTACTTTCAATGTTTTAAGTACCTTGTGAACGAAATTTGTTAAATTCAAAACATCAAAACATTTAGAAAACTAAATTTTATCTAACACATTTTTACAAAAATTTTGAACTCATTTACAAATTTTAAAAACAAACTACGAAACAGCTTGTTATGTTTTTATTTGCAAATTTAAAGTCCACTTAATACTTATAACAGGTGCTATTTTTAATTTTGAATTTATAAACTTTATATAGCAAAGCTTACAAATCATGTTGTCATTATAATGGCATTCATTACATTTCCAACTTTTACTTTTTAAAATGTAACAATTTTTAGATTGCTTAACAATGTTTTATTTACTAGTAACGTTTGTATAGTAGAAAGATTAAGTATAAAGTAATTCGTTTATCAGAAACATCTATACTTAAAAAAATATATATTTCATTTAAAAAGTATCATAAAAATATTTGTTCTAGATAAAAGTTTTAGCAGAAAACAATCAGTAACTTTTAAAACATGCTTGAATAACTTTTTCTAAAAAATAAAGTTAACAAAACAAGCAGACAAAGTTAAAAAGCACAAAAAATCGAATACAGCTTTTGTGTTCAATTCGTTAGTAAAGTAAACTTGGTGATGTTTTCAAAAACTAATTAAATTTTAAGTAATCATCTAAATAGTATATTCAATTTTAATTAAGCTAAACGGATAACTTAAAAACAACCAAAATAATAAAAAATTAATAATAGAAATAATTAAAAGTTATAAAACATTTTTGTGGTAATATAGTTTGAATTCTTTTTTATTATCAAAATTATTCAAAGGCATTAAACACGATAAGTATAAGTTTAATTTGTTTTAAATTAATTTGATTTACAAACTAATTTTGTACAAATAGTACATTCACAATAAATACCAAGCAAACAAATTTTTATGAACAAAATAAAAAATTTATGACCTAAAAATTTTATGTGATTTAACGATCTTTAAACTAACTTTTAGTAAGAAAAATTTTTATGAAACTAGTTTTAGCTAAAGTAATGTTCATTTTTTTAGCCCTATCTAAAAAGACTTTATAATATTTTGGTTCAAAACGGTTGGTAATGAAATTATTTTGTTTAGAAATGAAAGTTCAGTTATTTAGTAGGGTTTTTAATTTTTCAAAAACTTTGTTATAAAACAATAAATCTTAAAGAACCTATTTATAAAATAAATGACGCTTATTCGGACAATGTAAGTTAACAAAGTAAATTTAGTTTGTTATGTTGTTGACTTTTTTAACAAATTAAACTTATAAAAAACACTGTCAAAAATGTGCAATGATTTTTATTGCTCTAGATTTAGTTGTGTATAACAAGTAGATATATATTGCTTATTGAACGATAAAAAAAGCGCTTAAAAAGTTTTTGGCCTGGTGTACAAAGGAACCTTTCGGTTATCGAGTCGTACAACACTATATGTTATTTCTATACTGCATAAGTAATCATTTTAAAACATTTAATGTTTTCTTTACTACAACTAAAAGTTATTCGTTTAATTTCTCTTTTGTATAACTTGATTTATACTAAGAGCTTTAGTTTGAAACTAATAGTACAAGTGTTTAGTAACTGTATATTGTTTTCAAGTGCTTTTATAGAAAATTACACTGTATCCGTGGTGTATGACTCGATAATCGAAAGGTTTTTTCTTACACAAGTTTATTAGATCAAACATTTATAAGAGTTTTTATTTGTTTCATAAACAAATATGTGTTTTTTTTTTATTGTTTCATTCCTTAACTACTTTTACAAACATTTGTCAAGTTTAAATGTAAACGAAAGTTTCAAAAATGTTTAAGTTTGATTTATTAAGGAAAAAGTAAAACAAACAAAATGAGAAAGATACCAACAAGTAAACTTATAACCTTGTGTCAAATAAACAGAACCTTTGAACTAAATTTTGATTAAATTTTAAAATTAAAAAAAAAAAAAAAAAAAACTTGAATTGTTTAACCAATTAGAAAATTTTGCTTTATTCGAAACAGTTATTGAAATAGTAACCATGGCCGACGGGTCAAAAAACTAAAACATTCTTGTTACTAAACAGAGGGAGCATGTTAGTATTTTTAAAACGTTTAAAAGTTTTTTTTTTTTTTTATCAATTGTTTTTGTAAAATACATATAGCTGAAACAAATTGAGGCTGAAAGTTTTAAAATAGTTCTTTTTTTGAAAAAAGTAACTATTAAAATCACATAATGCCTTAAAACTGTAAACAATTATATTTATTTATTTAAAGTTAATATTTCCTTAAACCTTCTAGAATGTTTGATAATACTGTGCCTCTATTTTTCTAAGGTTACAACAAATACAAATTAAAGTTGTAATACGAAGATATTCCTTTTTAATGCATAATTAGTTTAATTGTGTTTGTACTTAACACTTACGAACTAAAGTCAATTTGCAGTATATGATTTAAATTTATTAAACGGACTTATCACCGATATACTTTGTCAAAAAGGTAATATACGCGTGTACAGAACTTAAAATATACTATGCTCACACTACATTAAATCGTAAATTTTTGATATCAAGTACAAGTGTTTGTCGTAAGTACCATATTAAATACTAAATAAAAATTGCAAAATTGATAGTGTTTTATAAGAAAAAAGCGAATTTTTTTTCGAGAGTTTTTTGTTAAATAAGGTTCGTTCGCAATGCTTAAGAGAAACCGTATTGAAAAACTCATCGACAAATGTTATAAATGGCTTTAAAAAATATAATGTTTTAATCTTTACTATATGTAAAATTTCCTATAACAAACTTAAATCTTAAAACAATCAAAAAGGCTTGTATAAATCTTTATAACTTTGGCTCATTTTTCATTGTTTTATATACTCTTATTTGCTAGTATTAAAAATGAATAATTTAAACAATGTATTTTTTATCCGCATGGTTATGCTCTGAATTAAACCCAAAACAATCTCTTTGTAAAGAATATTTGTTATAAAATAGAAAAAGAAATCTTACTACATAATACACTTAAAGTAAACTAATTTTTTATGTCAAACTAATAAACATAATATATTTAAATAGTTTGTAAATAAAATTTCTATATTATGCAGAAAAAGAGTTTAAATTTTTTTTATCTAAATTAAGTAATCTAAAAATAAAGACTTTAGGAAGATTAATTCTATTTCATCCTTTTATAAATGAAGCATTTTTTATTTTACCAGAATGAAATAAACAGGTATTGATTAAATAATAAAATTGTTATATTCAAGCTAAATATACTTTAAATAAAATGTCAGAATAGCGTTGCAATATTAATGAAGTTTAAAACCCGTTTTATAAAGCTAACTAACTGAGCTCAATCAAATAAAAAGGAAGCTAAAATTAAAGAACATTAAAAAAGATTACTGTTTCAAAAAAATATTTTTAAATTAACTAAGTTTTAAAAATAAAAAGTTAAATCTTTTAAAGCTTTTAAGAACATCTTAGGTTATCTTAAATTGATTGAACCACATAATTTTTAAATGTCGTCCTTGACAAAATTCTAAAGAAATAATGCCTGCTTAAGACACAATCAATTAATAAAAACTAAGCTCATTAAAATCAATAATTTTGTGTATAACCTGTAAAATCAAAAGTTACAGCTAAATAAATGTATAGTAAACTTGAGAATTTTGATAAGTGTTACGTTATAAAGTTTAACTAGCTTATTAACAGCTATTTTTAAAGTGGAAGTTTGGTGCATCTTATAGCTTATACTGCTTTTAGAATACTTGTGAAAATCACAAAAAAGTGAAAGTAATAAGTTTTTGATATTTTTATGGTCGGTTTTTTTTCTAAATTTTCAGAATTTTTTAGTTTGTAAACTTTAAGAAAAACTGTACGTGTCGTAATTAGATTGTCTCGAACTATGCTCAAAAAGTGTCAATATAATTGTCTCAATTTAATGCACGAAAAAAACTTAAAAAAAAATATTCTAGTTTCAGAAATATAATCCCTTACCTTTTTGAACCAAGTCAACGAGTTTTTCTTATATAGTTATCAACAGTAATAATAGCTTGAGTTAAAAATTTTCAAAATATTCAAAGCGGAACCAGTAAGTTCTAAGCTTTTATTTTATTTACGTTGTGCAAGTTTTAACTTCCTTTTTGTTGTGTATACTAAATAACCTCTAAAACGCAACAACGAGCCAACAATTGTTTTTTGTTTTTGTTGGCAGATTTCAGTTTCGTTTTAATTATCGCCTTTTAAAAAACACACGTTAAACTTATTAAAATGTTTAAAACCTATTTTTTCTCATTTAATTTTGTTATATATTTTTTTTCTAACATATTCTACTAATTGTGAATTCTTTTTGTAAATAAAAATATATCCATTAGAATATTAGTTTTAACACTGCCCAAAATTGTATCCTTATGGGTAAACTGTTAAAAATCTTTCGTGAAAAATTAATCGATTGATTTTTATTAGATGAATACTAAAAACTTCTCTTTCGAATTTTGTCTTAAATATACCTTTCTTAAAAGATAAAGGTTTAATCTCTTTGTATTAGTTAAATATGCTTTTATTTTACACCTTATAAAACTTAAGTTAAAAAAATCAAATAAGTTACATAATGACTACAATAAACAAATGATTTCTTTTTTGAAAATTTAAACTGAAGCAGTAAAAAAATTATATCGAAATTAGTCTTTTAAAAATTTTTAAAATAAATTATGTTTTTAGTAAAAACAATTTCAACTTTAAATTTTCAAACTGCTTTGAAACAAAAGATAAATAACTGCTACAATTAAATAAGGAAAGACTAATACCCATTTATTTGTATGTATTAAATAAGAATATTTATAGAGTCAACTCAACAGAAGCAAAAATTCTAAATTGTTGAAAAAAATTATATTAACTTTAGAACTGATTTTACTAAATACTTATAAATTAAGATTTTAAATGGTGTATAAAGTTCATGGTTTAATAACTACTTTACTTTCGTAAATACAAATCCCTTTAAGCTTGATTTATTAATAGAGCATATAACAATTTTTTGTCAGAATGATTTATTAAAGATTAAAGTATATGAACTTTTGTGTAATTAAATATACTTTAGCAATGAAAACTACGATTTGAAAAATGACTAATGTCAAAATTATATAGTTTATGACCAATAATAAAATCGAAATTGCAATTTAGGAGCGAGTCAAATCCTCTAATAGGTAGCTGTCCACGAATATCACTAATAGGTAGCTGTTTATATTGCACGAGCGTACAAAATTGCACGAGGGGACAAAATTGCACGAGTGCAAAGTTGCACGAAGTTACTTTTGCACGAAGACACTTTTGCACGAGCAGACAATTTTGCACGGGTTATTGTTTTTTTTTGTTTATTTATTTTTTTAAGTATTTTTTTTTTATTATCACTGTTACCCCTAACCCTTACCCTCGGTCGGTAAGCGATTAATTTTTTTTTTTTTTAATTATTTTTGTTTTATTTTAATAAAAGAAAAATTCTACTACCACTATTACCCCTGATTTTTACCTTCGGTCGGTAGCTTCTTTTTTTGTTTATAATATATACTTTTTTCAATTATTCTTATTTTTTTTACCATCACTGTTACCCCTAACCCTTACCCTCGGTCGGTAGCTTTTTTTTCTTTTATTATGAAACAATTTTTGTTTGATTTTTTCTGTTTATTTTTTTACTCTCGTGTAAAAATGTAACTCGTGCAAAACTGACTCTTTGATGCTAAATCTTCTTTGTGCAATTTTGTTCACTCGTGCAATTTAGTGCCCTTGTGCTAATTTGGCTTCGTGCTATTTTGTGCTTTCTTGCAATTTAGTCCTCGTTCAATTTAGTCCCCACGTGCAATTTAGTAACCTCGTGCAATTTTTCTTCGTGCAATTTAGACCAGTTCCCCATTAAGTTTATTTTAAAGTTGCTTCGATGTATTAATTGTAAAATTAATTTAATTTCTGTTTCGCAAAGTAGTCTATATTTTTACTAAATATTTTTAATCGTTAAAAAACTGTTCATGGAAAGATCGTGAAAAAGTAATTGTAATTATTTTTAACTATAGCAAGCTTTGCTTCGTTACACAAGGGCCTATTTCACTTTTAAACACTAATTTGATATCAAACTATATACACATATTATAAGACATTTCCAAATAGTTTAAGTAGCATGCTCAAACTTGAAAAACTTAATTTAAATATTTTTTGACTGCTGAAAAATAATTAAATTAACGTAAATGAAAAACTAAAGTTAATGGTGTTTTGATTATATGGTAAAATATATAACTATATCATTTATTATTGGTCAAGGACAAGACATTAGTTCATTGGTGTGCAACTCGATAACTTTAAGGTTGTTTGTGCTCCAGATCCTAGAACCGAATATTTTGAGCGTTATTTGTTTGTCAAAAGCAAATAAGACTATTCATAAACTAAAAATGATTTGTTGTTGAAAATTGTTAACCTATAAATGAATAGGTGATAAAAAAACTAGAGGTTAAATTTATTTTATTTTACTTTTAGATTATTAAATCATTTAAAATTGTTTACATGTGTGATTTTTTTTAATAGATACTGATGTTGAAAACATAATAGTTAACGTCAAATACTTTAAAGGAAGAACTTAGATAGTTGGTAGTAAGAACAAAAATTAAAAATTAAATCTTAATAGCAGTGAAGTTAAGTTAAATTGTATGAATAAGAAAAATGAAAAAACAACTTTAACTAAATTGTTTGTCAATATTAACATATTTTAACATCAAATTGTCTTTTAATAATAATACAGCTTCATAAATATTTGTAAAAGTAAAATATTATAAAACCCCTTGTTAAATGTCTTTTAAAACTTTTTTTTAAATTAAACTAAAACTTAACTAAAAAACATTGTGTCGTAATAAAAATAACAAGTTATTAATAATATTTAGAAGTTTTGTCTTTACAATAACATTTTTTCTAGTAACTGTAAACATTTTTTAAGCTTTTGTTTCAAATTATTTTGAACGTTCATGCAAACTTAGTGTGTCTTATACTTATACTGATTTAATCAGCGAAGTAACAATCCTTAAAGTTGTTTTGCTTAATTTTGTTTATATTTTGATTTGTATTTTAAAATACTATTGCAAAAAACAAACAGAAAAGCTGTTTTGTCTAACATGACAGTAGAAAAATCGTATTTACAAAAGCGTAGTGGTGTATTGATATATATATATACATATATATAAATTATACAACTTCCATAAAACTATTAAAATAGCTGTAAACATCTTTTTGTGCTAACAAATAATTTTCAGCTTACTTTTTTATACAAATCTAATCGTACTTTATGTAAATTCTCAGTTGAAATTAGTTTTTAAGGTTTTATTCAGATTAAAGCGTATTTCAATCGTTCAACA
>NW_028140259.1:0-31430 GCF_965202585.1 Thalia democratica | reverse complement strand
CGGACTAGACTTTTTAATCCTTATATTAGTAATTTTAAAGTAATTAGTTTCTTGTTAAACTTTTTTTTAAGCAAAGTTTTAATTTAAAAAAAAATTATCGCTTCTTTATTTAGATTGTTTTAATTCTACCGAGTTTTATTAGTATACCAAATTTGTTTAGCATTAGAACTTATTTAATTTCAAACTTTTGATTATTACGTCATTTTATATCTTAAAACTTTAAACTGCAGTATAATTTTATTTCAATTTGTATTCATTGCAATCCAGTAGGAAACAATTTCTGACGAGTCCTATTTGAAAGTACTGAAATAAATTTAAACAAAATGAAATGCACTCTGTTATATATTTTTAGTAAGTTATGCACCGGAAAAAAGCTGTTCAAATACGTTATAAGTAATTGAATAAGTAATTAAACAATAAAAATATATTTTATGTGCAATTTTTTGTTTGCTAACTTTTTTATAATTATTATATTTTAAATAATCTACCAACTAATACTTATGTACAATACATGATTTCCTTTTAAACTTTATAATTTTAGTTGCTAACTAAAAAGTTCGTAGTTAATAATTAAAATTTTAATTTTTGTTATATTGCTTTGTAAACAATACAAATCGTAACATTTACCAAGTTCAGTCAAAAAAATTACTCAAAAACAATTTTGTTCTACCTAGCATTAGATTATGTGAGCGTAGTTTATAAATTTAGAATTATTCTTAAAATATGTATTCTAATGAGTTAAAATTATATACAGCTTATTTTTCATATATTTTCTGATGTTTTCCATAGATTAGAACAAATAGTTAAAAAAATATTAATTTGTAAGTTTTATGTTTATATCATTTTCAATATAATATACGAAAGACTAAAACAGTAATGAATATAAAAATGATAAATTATTGTTGTAAACTATCTTATTGTTTTATACTGAAAGTTTTATGGGTTAAAAACAAAGTACTTTTAAAATGATTTTATAAATAACAGGAATTTATTCAATAATTGTTGAAATTAGATAGTTTTTTTCTGTTTTTTTTTTTTGTAAAACTAAATAATAATTTTTTTTAGTTTGTCACATGTTTACGTGGGTAAGATTATGTTATATACTTGGCAATTTCTTAATATATCTGATAAAACAGTGTTCATAAAAATGTTTAATTAGATAAAATACCTTTTTACAGCTTACTTTTAAAAAGTTTTAGTTTTCTTTAAAAACATGTTTTGTAGAAACCAAAAAGTTCTATTATGTAGAAATTTAGCTGGAAATACTATTTAAATACTATGTTATATGAAATTTTATATAGTCTAACTAGTTAAGTAAAAAGTTTAAAAATGGACAACAAAGATAAACCAACAGATGAAAATTAGAAAGTTAGTTTGTTGTACAATGTTATATAGTTTCTAAATTTAAAATAGAAAACTGATAAAAATTCATAACGGTTCCTTTTTTAAGTAAAAATAAATAAAATTAAGTTTTAGTAATTTTTAACTTAAACTTTCTTTTTAGTCTCTCCATCTGCAAACAAAACCTGATGAATACGTTTTGAAAAGCTCAGTATCACTCGCTAATGATGAATGTGATAATAGCATCTCAGTATCACCAGCTAATGATGAATGTGATAATAGCAGTTCACTATCACTATCTAGTGCTGAGTGTGATATGAAAAGTTCAGTATCACAAACTGATGTACAAAAGATATCCACAAATGACAAGGTTTATTATTTGTCTGTTAAGTAATTTTAGTATTATAACTTTTAATGAGTCTAATTAATAACACTCTTCTTTTAAGACTAACCATATGCAAACAATATCTGATGAATGTGATAACAGTCCTGTATCATCTAGTAATGATCAAAGTGCATCTGAAGCAAATTCATCTGCAAATATAGAAAATCATGACACACAATCTGCAGAGGATTCTAAAGTCCGTTTGTTATAAAATGTTTTATAGTTACAAAATTTAAAACGAAAGACGTTACTATAATTAGAATGTTCTAGCTTCTGTTGTGATAATTATAGCAAAAATTTCAATTATACAATTTAAATTTTTTTATATTGTTCATGTTACTTATTTAGTTAAAATGAACTAATAAAAAGAGCAAAATAATCCAATTGTTAATTAAACATTTTTAGTGGAATATCTATGTAATCATGTTTTATTCTCTTCAAAATTTATTTTAAAATATTTTGGTTTAAAACTGTAGGTAACTACTAGGAATAGTAAACGTTTTCAAATTTGCTTTAAAATAAACTATAAATCTAACAAATTTTTTCATAGTCCGGATTAATAAAATGGTCTAAAAGTGTTTCTGGCCTTTATTAAAAGTAAATTGATGTTTCTATCTTTTAAACAAATTTAAGTGATATTAACCTAAAACTTAGAGGAATTTAGCAAAGTTACGGATTAATTTTAATTCTAAGTTAAACATAAGTAACAAAAATCTATCTTACTAGGCAAAGAACTTTTGCTATAAATACAAATTTATTAAAACAGTTTTAACACATTTTATTAAACAATTTATTGTTGACAAGTTTTTTATTGATGTTAACACATTTTTTCACTGTATTTTTGTTACTTTTCTAGCAAGCAATCCAAAAACAATTTTTTAATTTGCTCCTTAACATAAGGCATATTAATTTCCAAAGTATTTAAATTTTTTAAGTCAAAGAATGATTCTACCCTTGAAGAGCATTATGCTGAGAGTGAGTATGAAAACTGCATGAAGATAGATCTTAAAAGTAAGTTTTATGCAAAGAAAAAAAGATTTTGTTCGAAAAGTTGCGCTAGTTCTTATTCTTCTAGCTGTCGCTGGAAAAAAGGGGGAGAAAAGGAATTCGGAGCACATAAGGTTTTTTAACTATTTTGAGTTTAGTGTATAGAATTGCCTCTGCAATATAGATATACACTATAATAAAGAAAAAATTAATGACTTCAATTTAACTAGTTTTCTCTAAATAGTGTAGTATATTTTTATATGCAATTAAATAGAAGTACTAGATAAAGTTTATTAATACGTGTATTACAATAAAGGTATGTTACAGTAATAATTAAAGATAACTTAGAAAAATATTATTTAAAGGCGGTAGTTAAAAAATCAAATTACAACAGCAGACATTCTGCAGACAAGTAATATGTTTTTAGTTTTAGTTATAATATAATTTGTCAAACGATGTACTTAAATTTAAAGTACTAGTTATGTACACATAAGTTTAGTCATTGTATTCCTAGTGACTTATATTTATATAAGTATATAGAAAAAACTTGACATGTTGAAAAGTTTTAACTTTCATTATATATTCTATCAATTTATAAGTAATAATTTTTAGAAAACCTTTTTTTTTCATACCATGTATTTTTTAATCAAAAACTCAAAAAGTTCTTTTTTCTTTACTTAAATATTTTTTTAGTAAAAAAGATCATTACCAAAGACAATTTCCTGATCTTCTGAGACAAACTGAATTTTGGAAAAAAGTTTTTCACAATGGCTTTAGTTGTGATTACTACAATAACTACTTAGATGGACAATGTCATGAAATTCTTGATCAAGTTTATTTAACCCTTACACAAGATTATTACCAGAACGCTTTCAATTCATTTTTCGAGGTTAGTAAAAAACCTTATCAAACACTTGATCAAAATTAAAAAAACTTAAATTAGTATTTATTTTGCAGCCGCTTTAGGAATATATTAAGAAACATGAACAGGAAATATCTAAGAAAAGTTTGACAGAGAGAAAGTACGAGTTTTTCGACAAAGTCATCGAGATTGTGATGACAACCTACAACAAGTACGGTGCTGATTGTTACAACTTGTACAGCAACAACGGAACACACTAACCCGATCCTGACTTTTACGACAACAAAAAGATTAATCTAGAAAACCGACTTCATTCAGACCTTCCAGACAAGCTTATTGAATTACTAAATTATTCTAAAGTAAAGGAACTTAGTTTAGATGAGGTTCAGACATGCCTGCAAGGACTAACTGACTTCGTTGACAGTGATGCTATTTACCAATTTCCATGATTATGATGATCATCACAGGTTTTATAGTGCTGAAATTTATACAACATGTATTTATTTCAAAAAATATTTATTTATAACCAGTACTTAGTTGAATTTTACATATGTTGTTATTTTAATACCTTTTTTGTTGCAAAACCATAGTTAAGTGTTTACTAAAAATCCGTTATATCACTTTGTAATAAATTATATTTTTTAATATTTTGATTTTCGTTTTGAATTGATTCCAGTGTTGAATCTGTTAAAACTATATACATTAATATTAAAGGTTACCAAATTCCTCTTGATCAAGAAAGACTTCTTAAGAAGGCAGTCACTAGCATCTTCAAGGAAATTATTAAAAAGTAGAAGTTCTTAAGCAAAACGCCCTGACCAGCCACTACTACTGATTTAAGAAAAAGCTAGAAGTCCAGGATACTTGTCAGATTTCTTTGAATGAGACTAAAAAAAATAAAGATTTCACTTCATAATTAAGCTAAAATGATACAGTACATATAGTTTTAATCAAAATAGTTATTTCGAAGTTTGCATAAAGTCACTTTTAGAGTACTCATGACTCTTTAATTTTTCTAGTTTGCATTATAGGTCTTGATTTTTAGAGATTTTCTTAAAAATTTTAAAGTTTACATGTTTATTGTCACGTAGGATTTTTTTATAGTTTAAGAATGAAAAATCTAATTTGTATTTGCATTTATATTATTATTTATATTTATACTCTTTTTGTAGACTGTATATTATATTTTTAGTGTTATCTTTTTGTGAAATAAAAATGTAAATAGAAAAGTTCTACGGCGAATTTTGTATATATAAAAAACGTTAAACAAAAGTTTGCATTCCTATATAATTAAACATTTTAGAAATAGTTCCCACAATTTTTAAAACTTGCCTTATGTTATGTTTTTAAATATCAGAAAATGTATCTTTAAACTATTTGTTAGTTAAAATGGTAAAGGTAAAAATATGATTAATCTTAAATATGACTATACTTCGTAAAAGCAGAAAACTAGATTTAATTTCATGATTACAAAACCAGTTTTAAGTAAATTTTAATCTTGTGAAGTTTTATTCTAAAAAATAACATCCGAGTTAAAGGTTTCCAAGCATTAGTTAAGTTAGTAAATTTTGAAAAATAAATTTAACTTTTACTAGCAAGATCTGAATGGTCATAAGCTATTTATGAGTTTATAAACAAAATTGACATGTTGAAAAAGATCATTTTATTAAGTATCGAAAAAAATCTACATAGAAAACCCTGTATAATAGCATAAAATAAAAATATTTTTTCTAGCTCTTATGCTGAAATTGTAATTCTTTTGGTATTTTATCTAGTTTAGATCATGAACTATTTTAGATTGACAGAAATAGAGTGATTACAAACATTATTTTCAATAATGTTTCGCATTTCTGCTTATATAATGTTCATGAATATGTTTAAAAAAAACTGTAGCGAAAATGAGTTAGAAAATATTTAAACTTATAGGTTAATTAAAACATCGAGTGAAAAAAGACATTAGTTAAAACAAATATATAGTAAAAGTACAATGATATGAATTTTAGCTATTTCAGATTTATCTTATTTAATATATGTAAAACTAACTCACACATAAAAAATTTATGTTTTAGTGTAGACTAGCAGTAAAGATACCACAAGGAACCATGAAGTCATAACTTTAAACTTACACTAGATATTCTAGATATGATGATTAAAAGCATAAAAAAATTGTCTTAGACGTTTCCAATAGTAATTTTGAAACTTATGCTAGATAGTACAGAAAAAACTAGGGGCCCATAAGCCGTGAAAGGGGGAGCCACAAGGCCATGATTTAAAATTAACACTAGATACTCTGGAGTTGATAATAAACATAACGTGAGTTTTTTTGTAGATAATATTTTTTGTAAAAACCCTTGGTAATAGTTTGAGTTCTTATCTACAGCGTACTTAAATGCATTACTTGTATTACCATTAAGACCTGTCACGTTTTCGGCTTCTTGCATGTACTTTTTATAAAAACAATATTAAACTGGAGTTTTACTTAATGTGCAAGAAACCTTAAAAATTTGTTATTGTTGTTGTAGATAGCTGTACAATAACAAAAACATTGCTCTTTCTATCATCACGTTAAATAAAACCGTAAAAGTTGCGAACATTAAACCACACTACTTGATCAGTTATTATAAAAGCTATAGTTTCTTTGGTGGTGTTTAACCCTAATTAAAACCCTTAAGGAGGAATTTAGCGTCCTATTTTTTGAATAAAAAAAGTGACATTAGTCTTTATACTTTGACTTTAAGACCCTTTTCACCGTATAAAATATTACTTCTTAACATTTTAGATGTCTCCATTTAGGAAAAATTTTCGTTACAAACAAAAGGAGGAAGAATTTTCATTGCAGATTTCCTAAGAATTATAAAACAATAACCAAAAAAGTACTTTATTTTTTTGATAAGTAACCACGAAATATATTAAACTAAAAGAAAAAAGTTTGGTATTATGTTTTTGATTTTAATTACTTTGTCAGTTATAGTAAGTATTTATAGTAATAAATGTTCGCACCTTTATAGCTTGTTGTTACATCAAGTCAACGAATAAACTTAAAAACTTAAAAATTATATTAATAAAATACTCAGTTATGTTTTAGCAATGTAAATTTTTTATAATCATTTTAAACTAACTGGAAATATAATTTTCACTTCTACATTTAACTAGTTATATATTTTCAACAACAATTGTTTAGACAATTTATTTTAAACAGGAGACGATACTAAACACACAAAATATTAAAATTGTGTTGCGTAAATTTGTACAGATGTCTTTCTACATCATCTACGAAATCTATTCTTAAGCTGTTTTCTTGCTTTGGCCATCAGCGGAGCTACCGTCTTCTTTTTAATTTTAATCGTTCCAGTTCGGACAGGTTGTTTATACGACGTTAATCCAACAACGACAGGCCTTATGTAGGAACTAAGTCGGCTAGTTTCAGTTTCTTTACTACGGTTCTTTTTCACCTTGCCAGCTTCAACAAAAACGATTCTGCTTTTTGCTTGATCACATTTTTTTAAGATTGTTACGAATTTGGTCTTTCATGACTTGCATTTGGTATTCTTGATGTTGTCTGAGCTCTTCGTAAACTGATTTTCACGCAATCTTTCAAAGTCTGATCTTTTCGTTTTTATCAATAGATTCTTTTTCAAAGTCTGTATTGCAAAGGTGCTTTCAAATATGATTGGTATGTTTCAAGCAGACATGTTTAAAAAGCTCTGCTTTGTTTACTTGAGCGTGAAATTACTAACTTAAAACAAACCAAAGTTTATACGCTTCATTGCTGAATTACCATAGTAACTATTAGCATTTTACCAACTCTTTCAAACTTTCAAGTATGCTTTGTTACTAATTTCTAAATTATTTAACTGAACGGCGTTACAATTTTCTAATATCGGTCTTGCAGTCTCAAAAGGCAGATATAAACTCAAACTTACAATGACCTAAATGTTCATTGTTAAATACCGTATGTAGATTGCTTCTGATTCACAAGGTAATAAAACAGTTCTTCCTCGTTTTATAGATGTGGAAAAATTTATAAACTGTTCATCATTTATCAAAGAGTTTTGTTGTGATGGTTGTGGTATTGTAACTGGTTTCTTTCCTTTAATATAGTTGACAAGTTGGTACAGCCTTTTTGAACATCAAAACTATCATTTACTACTGTTGGAGACATTTTTCTTATCTTGCTTTTTGGCCGATAATTATTTATCGCCTCTCCAAAACTTATTTGTTTACAAGTTTTTAATTTTTCAGTGTTAACCTTGATTTCATTTTGGCTGGTAGAGTTTGAACTAGTTTTTCAACTGTTCTGTCTTTTACAGCAGTTGTCGTAATACAATCATTATTTACTATAGCTAATGTTTCCCATTTGCTGATAAGTGGTTTAGTTAGCATCTCATACTATTGTGCTTTTTCTTTGTATATATATTTGTGCATGTGTTTTTTCTGCAGCATATTTACAGTCCAGCCAATGCGGGTTTCAGTTATAACTTCGTATATTATAGGAAGTTTTGAAAGATCGAGCAAAGTGTTTTTCACAGTTTCATGATTTTCACATAATTCTAACTGCTTTCCATACTTTTTTACAATTTTCAACAATTCTTTAGACATATCTTATTTTTTAAATGAAGTTTGTTTAGCTTTCTGTAATATATTAATTTTTATTACATGTTGTTAAATCAAATCAATGTTTTAGCGACCATTTAAGGATAAGGCTTATTGTCAAAATATTTTTATCCAAATCACTTTAGTCTGAATTATATTCTTGTTCAAAATGACAATTAGGTTCGAATTAAAAAAATTCTAAATAATAAATCTTAAAAATAAATTTAATTAAGTCTAACACGCTAAACTTGTGATCTTAAAGGTATTCAAAATTTTTGGACAATAATACTTTAAAAAATCTGTGTTTCTCTTTTTACGTAAAATAATTATATTTTGTTTAAACACTATGATGAGTTAACAAAGGTCTTTTTTTAATTAACATATTGAACAGTTAAAAAACACGCAGTTTAAGTCTAAATCTATGTTTTTAACTAAAAAAGAATTGGTTTTGATTTGAAAATATTTGATTTATAAACAGAAATATTAAAACTATAAAATCTTATTCCAAACCTTCAACACAACCTGATTTCTAAAAATATTTAGTATAAATCAATTTAGAATTTTTACTGTTATACTAAGACCTTTCAGCTAGAACTGATTTATCAAAAACTTTCTGCCTTATATTAAACTTCATTTAAGATATTTTATGATTAGAGGTGGTCCTACTTAGTTTCAACTAATGACTAGTTAAAATACTTATGAGTACTTTAATATTATATTTTTTATTTTCTTTTAAGGGTTCTTGTGTAGTATACAACCACACTGAAAACTAAAAATGAATTGATACTTTACTTGTAATAATTTCTGGTATTAAATAATAGTTCAAGCTATTCTATACTACTTATACAAATTAGACATAAAAATGAATTAATGGATTAAAGTACAACTGCAAACACTTAAAAATGTTTAAAGAATATCATGCGTTATAAAATACTTTATATGTAGTTAAAACTTTTACACAAAATAATCTAGCAGGAACATACTTTAAGAATGTATAAAACAAAGTAAGATTAAACTACTTGTAAATGAAAAAAACTTATAAAAAGAAACACAACTAAATAATACTTTTATAAACACATGTAGAAAATACGAGTGTTTATTCTAAAATAACAAGTTAACTGCTGCAGATTTTTGCTGGTATGCTCCCTCTCAAATTTTTGAGAGTTATTACATATGGTCTAATACAGGCATGTAAACTTGCATCAGTAAAGTCGTGACTGCTCTTTACTTTCTCTTTATTTAAACTTGCATCAGTATAACACATAGCCTTGCGAGCTTTCTCTTATACGCTTGGATAAACAGAATTTTAACTCCATACTTTTCATTAAATTTAAACAGTTATCAAAATTAGATTGATATCCTGTTAAAACTTTATAAAGTTATCCCACTGTACACCATCTACTTCCCATCAGCCAATAGCAAACTCTAATCGTGAAAATAATTAAATTCAGGTTTAAGAAAAAAAATAAAAGACTATTTTTCAGAATTTTTTGGAACTAGCCGCAAAGGTTTAAAAATTTAAATAAGACAGAAATTAGGACAACTTCTGTTTTCAGCAACATACATGAATAGGAACCACAAAAACCAAATAGATATTTAAAATATTAGTTAATACTCTGTTTTAAATTTTTGTTAAAGTAATTTAATGTTAGCTAGTAAGGATTTTTTTCAGTCATAGAGTGCACTATTTTAACAATTTTTTGAAAACAATGTTATGCTTTGTAGAGCAAGTTCGTTTCAAAAAAATAGTATTAAATAATAAAAGTTTATAAATAGACTTTGTTTGGTGTAATAGTTAATAGTAGAATTATAAAAGCTTACTAAACTTTCATAATGTAATAGTTAAAACTTAAGTTCTAATATTAAAAGTTAATATTTATTGGGTTACTCTAAATTTTATTTTTACTTAATTGCTTTCATAATAACACTATTTTGTAGATATTCTTATTAATTTGTTTAGGATTAAAAAAGTTCACATTTATTATATCTTTTAATATTTACTTTACCTCATAATTTTCTTGAAAAAAATTAATAAAAATTAGTTCACTTAAATTTTTATAATTGTGTTAATTCTGGTTTTAATGATGATGATAAACATTGGAAAAATAGGCTTAAAGTTAAAATGATACAGATTTGCAAAAACCTCAAGCTAGTCTAAATTTTTTAATGTTTTTATTTGGGTAGCTTATGTTGTCTAAGTTTTTTTTTCAGGTTCATTTCAGCAGCTTTCAAATCTTTTTTTTTTAATTTTGTGTTTTTTCATGTTTTCAATAAAACCTAGAATGTTTTTAAAAGTGGTTGAATAAAACAATTTAGGATCAAAAACCTAAAGTTTGAAAAAAAAAAAAAAAATAGAGTTTTGATCAAAAATTACAAAAACCTAGAATTTTAAACAATTTTTAAAAATTAGGTATTAAAATTTTTATTTTACAAAAGAATTCTTTCATTTAGCTACAATTTTTTTGTTATTATTTAAAGTTTTGTTAATAAAAACACACTTAGAGTAGATTACAATGAACCTTTACTGTTGTTATACTAATTAATACCGTTTTTTACCTTTAAGCTATGTTTAGAATTGAAAGTAGACCGATAAAAGTAAACTTTTCAAAACCTTGAAAAATTTCAAAAAACCTGAAAAAACTTTTAAAGAAAAAATTGAAACCCTACTTTTCATTTTAGCTTTCAAATTTTTTATCAATACAATACTTGTTTAAGTGTTAAGTCTTGATCCCAACTCTGGATGATTTAATCAATCTATTTTTGTAACTATTTATATACACTTTATTAACTTGGATTTCACATATTAGCATATTGTTTATTGAACGATTAAAAGATACGCTCAAAACTTTTGGTCCAAGGACCAGGTGTTTTAAAAACCTTTCGGTTATCGAGTCATACACCAGAACAGTTTAACATTATACCCAAGACCATTTAAATAATTTTTCACGGCTGGCATTTAACTGAAGTAATCTATGAACTATTTTTTAACAAAAAAGACTTTTTAAGATTTTAGTTTCGACAACTGTAACATTTTTTCTAATTTCTATAAAACACAGATTTTTCAAATTCATAAATACTAGATTTATATATGTTAACGTTAATTTAGTTTTAAAAACTAGAGCTAAAAAAAAGTGAAAAAAAAGCTAGTTTTTTATTAAAAGTGTTAAATAAATATAACTAGCTTTTACAGTATAGGTGTTTTTTAACTATTTAAACATCACTTTGTGTATAAGATGTAAGATTTAAATTATTTAAAACCTTTATTCATTATTTGATATTCTATTTTTATCATCATTGAGATATGTCGAAAATAGACAGTGTTTTATTTAATTTTTTTTGCTGTAACTTAAATAAACATTTGTTAAGACTTAAATGTTTGTATTTCTTTAAAAGTTCAACCATTATGTTTTTTATGTTAAGTTGAAATTCACTAAACTTTCTTTTAAAACAACTTTTTAATGTAAAAACTAACAATTAATAGGAGCTTTCTTACTTATAAAGCTTTGAATAAACTTCACATAAACCTGATTTATTTATAGGAAATTATAAAAATCAGAAAAAAAGTAAAATGCTTATTTTTAATATACTTACTTACTAGCTGCAGGGTGTGTTTTAACTAGTTTCCTGTTTCCTGTACACCCCTTAAAAATAGAAGAAAAAGAAAATCTTAGATTATTCACAAAAACTAAAAAGTTCAATTTAGAGAGCTTTCAAAACTACTAATAGACCCCTACACAACCAAGTATTGTTCCTTTTTTATTGATACTTTATAGTTCATTTATTGTTATTTAAATATTATTATCATTGATTTTAGTATATATAGTGACTACAAAGCTTAGTTCTTGTATTTCAAATCCATCATTAGAATCAAAGTATCATCAGGCAACACGATTATATATATTCTAAAATATTTTATTATAATTGTAAAAATTGAATCATTATTTTTTTCAGGTGACATTTCATATTTTATAAATTACATTATTTTGTAATAATAGTTATTTTTACATTAAATATAAATGTGTAAAGGAATTAAAGATTCAAATGTAAAAAAACAATTAAAAGAACACCATCTATAGCATGGTTTTCCAAAGCTTTTTTCAAATAACCTCTTTTAATGAATATAAAAAAGTTATGGCTTCCCTTAACATTTTTACTCTAAAGATTACCATTAAAAACAACTAAGATCTTTTTGTTCTTCATCAATTTCTCCAAAAGTTTATCTAATGTAAATTTAAAAAATTGAACTCATGTCTTCCCTGTGGTTTCTTTACTGCTTATGCCCACCTTATGCCCCTATGCTGCTCATTAGGTCATAAGGTTTTGCTCATAGACCCCTGAGTATCTGTCAAAGCCCTTTAGAGGCCACTTGGCTGACTTTGGAAAACCCTGCTCCATAGTAACATTTAAATCTCAATTTTTTTCATTACTAATTATTTCAACTTCAGTTATGTTATAATATTACTTTCTTACTAAAATCCTAAATTTTTACAGTTTAAAGTAAGTTAGTTTTATCTGTAACAATAATAGAAAAAAAAATGTAAAAAAAGATATTCAAATAAAGATGAGAAGAAGAGCGTTTCCTAATGTTAAGATTCTACAAAATTCAAAAAAAAGGTTAGTTTATTTTTTTGTAGTTTCTATTAGGATTTAATAATAAAATAAAATAAATAATTTTTATTCTGGCCAAAAAATGTTTATAAACAACAAAGTTGATTAAAGTTTTATAATGTTTACTTTGTTTTGTTTATAAAAATGATTATACAAGAGTTAATAATTTATTTTTAAATGTTGGTGATTTAAAGAATGTTTCAATCAAATGCCTATATACTTTGTTAAAAAGAGCTTTTAGTTTATTTAAAATAATAACATCTATATTTACTTCTAGGATTAAAGTTTATTTTAGATTTTAGTATTTTTTACTAATGCAGAAAATACTCTATTTATAAATAAAATTTAAAAAAGTCTCTGAAAAAAGTCTAGACAAGCCTCTGGTCAGTAAAGTTGGTTAAAGTTATAACTGTACATCTAACATGAAATTTTGTATTAAACAATTTGTGATGATTTTTTTTAAAAGTAATAATCTGATAATGAATAAATAATTAAATATAAAGAAAATTGTCGAGACAACGTTTAGTAATATATTTACTACAATAATTGTGTTAAAGCAATAATGGGCTTATACTATAATGTTTGTAGCGACCTAAAAAAATTTAAGAGTAACAAATTTAATTCAGTTTATCATATTTAATAAAAGTTTGAAATACATTTTTAATACAGTCATATTTAATGACAATTCTAATACAATTTTATTTGGTGCATGATTTTAATTGTTAATTTTATCTGAAATTTTAAAGGTTATGTTTTTCTAATTTTTCATAGACAATTTAAATTTTTTATAAATAATAAAAATTTGAAATTTCATTAAAACAAACTATAAATATTTATAAATACCTGTCACCGATTTAAAAAATTGAAATGATTTTAATGATTTGTACCTTACATAAAAATAACTTTTATACATATATATCAAACTTTGATATCGTAAAAATTTCTCAAATCTGTTTCAAGCAGCTAAATATCAATTTTCAGTAAATAAAAGTAATTAACTCCCTTGCGGCCTTAGAAATACAAAATAACTACAAGGATTAAATGTTTTTTTGTTAGGTAGGTTTGTGATTTTTTGCAGCGAACTATATAAAACAGTTATAGCCGGATTTAATAAAGTTTTGTTTTATAGCATCTTGTTAGTTAGCTTAATATTTAAGTTTGTAATTTATATTAGTGAGCTTACTAAAATTTTATACCATTTAGTTTCATAAAGTTGATAATTTAAGTTGTGGTTAGTTTTTATATAAAAGGATAAAAGGCAAGTGTTTAATGAGTTTTTTTTATACTAAGTTCCTGTGCAAATTAAAAATTACCAACTACAATTGAACACTGAAAATCATACTAAATGCGAAAATTTGGTTTTGATAGTTTATAAACAATAAACGTCTTGATTAACAATTGCTTTTTAAAGATTATGCATAACAGTCAAATTAAAGTATGTAATAGTTTGTTCTTTTTTATAATAGAAAAATAAAGTTCTATACTTCTGAAAAATCACTAAATAACCTGAATAACTTGGAAATCTCAAAAAGTTTTACATTTTAAGTTGAAAATTTTTTGATTTAATACCACAAAAATATCAATTAGATAAAATATTTTTTCATCTTTAAAACAATTTTTTATTAAACAACTTATTTAAAGTAGCTTTATATTATCGCTGTTGTTAAACTATCTATCACTGTTTTTAACTTTTAACTTTAGTAGACCTAAAAATATTTACTATCAAAAACCTGGATTAGTTTCATAAAACTGAAAGAAACATCCAGTGGCATCCTGTTTTTCAGTCTAGCTTTTAAGTCCTTTTATTATACAGTAATTTTTATAGATTTTCAGCCCTGATAAGTTTTTAAAATTCAAATATTTTGTTTCATTATTTTTACACATATTTTTCAAAACTCACAACGACTCAACCGAGCTTATAATTTTCTTTACAACCACTTAAGTATCAAACTAAAGTTATCATTATATTTTAGCTCTGTCTCAAAATAAGCCTAATTTAAAATTTTAGGCTAGTTTAAATTATTTGTGAACACACTCAGTCTGCTCACAACTGTTGTTATTTTATCTAAACATTTGTTTTTTTTTTTCTTGATTATTGTAAATTTTTTTAATTTGATAAAATGTAAGTAGCACAATTTAAGTCACTTTATGTAAATTTGCGCGTATTGTTTGATTTTATTGTTACAGAATTGAGTAATGGAAGAAAATTTATTACTAAAAAAACATACAATTGTATAACAATACTATGTAGTTTAGCTGCTAGTGCACCTTTTTGATGTGTAACCATGCGTAACAGAAATCATATATCTGTTATCAAAGTTCTAAGTTAGGGGTGGGCAACGTTTTTTAATCAACGGGCCGGATCCGGAAATATTTAGTTTTTGCGGGCCGGAGCATTTTGAATTAGTTATTTACCGGATTAAATATCCGGATCTAGTCGAATAATAACTTTTTAGATCCGAATCCGACTATATACTAATTTTAAGTCGAGATCCGGATCCGGTCGGATTCTATCTAAAATATAAGTTTTGGATCCGGCCGGAATCTAGTTATATTGATACAGTGGATCACTTTTTTGAATCCGTAAAATTCACAAATCTTTCTCAAATCTGACAACTTAAGATATATATTGAGACATCTCAGATGTTAAAACAATGTCTATCAATATAATTGACATTGTAATTGACAAAGGTACGTATTTAATATATCGTACTTAAAAAACACTTTTCTTGGGGTAATTTCACAAAACAATATTCCAACTAAGTTAGAACAACACAAATTATTAGGATAAAATGGTATATTTATTTGAACACATTAATTTACAAAGTCATTTTTTGTATGTTTTTGAAGTCAAGTTCTTACAGTTTTGATTTGTAAAAATACAATGCAAAGTTTTATAAAAACTTTGTTTTATTGACCCTTCTCGGGTCTGTCACTTCGCTTGCGGGAGGGTCATTTTCATTTGTGGACCGGATCTGATTAAATTTTAAAAAACGGTTGGGGACCGGATCCGGCCCGCGGGCCGTACGTTGCCGAACCCTATTCTAAGTGGATCATTCTTCTAAAAACTTTTTTACAATTAGCATTAGCTTCATGGTTAAAATAAAGTTTAACTGTTTTTAACTTTTAGGTTAAATCATTTACTAAGACACTTTTTTTGTTGTTGTTGTTGAAAATCTGCTTTGTTTTATGTTTGAATACGTGAAATATATAGTAAACCATAGATATTTTGAAACAAATTTTTTTGAAGCTCAATTTATTTAAAAAGTTAATAATAGTTTGAAGTAAGTATAAAACTGATTTTTTGTTTACCAAGTAAATCAAAGTTTATTCAACAAGACTAATTACAAACTGTATGTAAAAAAAATGAATTTAAATATATTCCTTTGAATTACATATTTTTTGATGTGGTTTACTTAATTTGATAATACTCTCAATTTAGTTTAAATATAAAAATTTAAATACTACTTCCTTACATATAGTAGTTATTTTGGTAAATTTTAGGTAAGCACTCAGCTAAAAGTAAATTACTTATAACTTTTAAGATGTTTAATTAGAAAAAAAAAACTTACTAATACAATATCTGTAATAATTATACTCAAAAACTTAAATTTTGTATAGTAGTTGTTTCAATACAGTATGTAATTATGATAAAAATTAATAGATAAAGTACTACCTACTTTATCATTCAAGTTTATTTTTAGCAGACAAAAATAATATAATAGAAAGTTAATTTTCACTTACAGCTTGTTAAAAAAATAGATGAAATCAACAGATCTTTAACAGTTATTTATCAAGTTGGACTTAACACTGAAGTTTTTTGAATTCTGATTTTATACATAAGGTAGATACTTAAAAATGTAGAATTAGTAATGAAAATATGAAAGTTAGACACTATTCTACAGCGATAATTTAAAAAACAATATTTTTACCTAGCTAACGGTTCTTATTACTGTTAAATACATATTAAATTTGATTTAAAAAATTATACTAAAATAATATAGACTTGTTGCCACAAAGTCAAAAATCCTAGAAAAACCTGGAATTTGACGAAATAGGCTAAAGACCTTGAGATTTTGAAGATAAATCAATGTAAAAGTTGTAAATATAAGCAATTTTTACATGTTAGTAGTAAATATTTCAAAAGACAAAAAAAATATCATGTAGATAATAAAAAGTTGTTATTATTAATTTTTTGATGTTAAAAACTAATTAATAGTAGATATATTTTATTTATATAATTTTTTTATACTATATAACACAGTTGCTTTACCTTGCACTTAATTTAAAGCTAAAAATAGACCCTAAAATGTTCTTTTAAAACGTGAGAGAAATTTTAAAACCAAGAAAAATATTAGCTAAAAATCATTAACAACCCTGTATAGAGATAAGTAGGTTTCTTATGAAAGGAAAAAAGCAAAAAAAAAAATTATAGTTTTACTTAGTGTTAACTAGTTAGTGACATGATAACATTGTTAACTTTTAGTTTTATTTTATTCTTTTTTTTATCTGTAACAGTAGAATTTATTTTTTTAATGCAAGAGAAACTTTCTAAAAGTTTAAAGTTAATTAGTGACAAAATTGGTATAAAAATAATATTTTAATAATTTTACAAAATTACAAACAAATTAGTCTAAATAAAAAACTTTCTTTTCAAGTTGTTAAATACTTAAAAACCAAAATTTTAATTTAATGACCCTCTTGTGAACTAGTAATTTCCAACTCACACACAAAGCCAACAAAAAGTGATATTAAAATATTATTGTTGCCTTAACACAAAGAGTATATCTAACCAGATTTTTTTTATCTTCAATTGCTAACTTATTATTATTATCAAAGTTTTTTGAAAATAAAAAACAACTTAAATCAGGTTTCATTACAATTTTCGGACAAATTTTAGGTTTTTTCTGGTATCAATGCAACCCTGATATAAGGACTAGTATACTTTAAAGTCAGTCTGATTTCCATACTTTCTAAGTTGCAAAAAATAAGCTTATGTATCTAGCTTTTTTTAGTTAAAATATTTTGTTCTTTATTAGTTTATATTACGTTTAGGTAAAGTTAGTTAGAGGAAACAAAAAAATATGCCTTTTAAAAAATTTGCTGATTAAGCAAAAATGCATATCAGACTAAACTTTTAGTATACTTTCCTGATATCAGTAGAATTCTAACTGATCGAACTAAAGGACGATTAGATAGACAACACTGGACAGCAAAATGTGAATGGTTTTTATTTAAATGCAGTAATTCAGAACTATTAGCGCTAATTGTAGTACTTCTACTATAATTTGAACTGAAAATTGAAGGTTTAACATCAATCCTCACACATGTCTCGCTTCATAGCTACTTGTGCTAATTCTAACTAAGTTTGCTTTTCAGTCACATATTTCAAATCAACATCTTCGCTTATATGGCCACAACGGGATCTAAGTAAATCAGTTTAAAAACATGCCTCATCTTCAGTAAGAGTATCTATGTTTTTGCCTATGTCTAATTGTCAACAATTAGAGATACGTTTTTATGTCTACCAACAAATATAGTAGATTGTCTCCATTCTTTCATGAGCTGCCGCAAACTCTATTTGACACCTTCGTGTTTTGATTTCTTTCGGGTCTGCTCCTTATATACTTTACTAAAGTAATCATTTATGACTGTTAACAAGTTTTGTTTTACTTGTCTTATTTTTAGAACATATACTTTACCAAATGCTTTAGCCCACTGTAAGATGAGGGCTGTTGTATACGCATGAACACAATTTTTCATCTTTTGTGATTTTGGTATACAAAATGTGTTAAAAATGTTAATAGTAACATCATAAGTTGTTGGTAGGCGATTTCCAAGAACTATGCTAAAATTACTACTATTATTCATCTGTAAATATTGACAAAAACTTTTTTTTAATCTTTAACAGTATAGTGAACTTTATAAATCTTTAGTAAAAAAACAATTAAGAAGTAAGTAACCACGTTTTTGTGAGTAAATTATAAAACACTTAAAGATGTTGTAGATATCTAATATTTTCCAAACCACTTGAACAATAAACTAAAAAGTTAATAAACTTTTATCTAGTGAGTAATAAAACTATAAAAGGTTTAATAACTATTAAACTTTTAAATGAAATTAAACTAATTAAAGCAGTTAACATTTAATTTAACTTAAACTTTTTATCTAAAACTCAAAATTCATATATTGATGAGTTGTTGCACCAGCCATTTTAACTGCATTGATAAAAAGTTGCATCATTGAATTTTAACTTCATTTCTCATAACTGCAGCAAGCTCTAAATATTCTCTTGAGTTCAACAATAAACAATGCAAGCATCAGTTCATTAAAATAATGTAAAAGCACAACAGCAGAATGAATTAGCTCTTTTTATTAAAATGTACCCTTACAGTCAAAATTTGCATATTTTGTGTGATTATGACGTCAAAATGTAACAAAAACAGTTGAAATATCTTTAAATGTTTGCCTATAACTGTAAACTTTAATTAAAGATAAAATTATAAGTAAATGACATGTATAAGTGACTTTATTACTCCTTAACCCAAAGATCATCAAAAAATGTGATTTTTGGGTCAAATCAATTTTTGGGCGGGGATTTTTTTTGGCAGCTTTTATTTTTTAATATAAAGTTCTTCTTAATAATACACAAACACATCTAAATCAAAATGAGTGGAAAGTCAAGCAAACATCACCAAAGTACTCCCTACCCCTACTAGTATTAAACTTTATTAAACTTATGCCAATTAAGACTAGTTTATGTTTTACATAAGTACAGCTTGTCTCAGACTAGTTTTTTTGTTGTAGAATTAAAACTTGTTTAGTTATTTTTTTTCTATCTATGGTTATACTTTGTGAAATTTTAAAATCTGATTTTTATTATGTATTTTTTTTGTAATTATGATACTACTTATGTTTGTAGATAATTACCCCTATTAGTCAATATTACTTGTATTTTTTGATATCTATATAAATTGAAAGTCATTTCA
Source organism: Thalia democratica (assembly GCF_965202585.1). Lineage (NCBI taxonomy): Eukaryota > Metazoa > Chordata > Thaliacea > Salpida > Salpidae > Thalia > Thalia democratica. Next base: position 11,665 of record NW_028140259.1, on the reverse strand, counting down.
ATACTGTTTTAATTAACTCAGTTATTCTGTAGTCAACCAGGCTAGCTACTTTTCTCAAAGAAATGCAACCCCTTTAGTTTTACTTTATTCAAAGTAACAATTTTTAATTGAAAATTTTACAATTCAACAACAAAATGTCCTTATCTAAGTATATTAAATATACATACTACAAAGACTATATAGATATTTGTTTAATATGAGACTTTACAAATAATTCTACTAATGCATTTAAGAACAAGCTATCGTAAACAGATTAAAAATATATTTACATGTAAAACTAAGCAGTTATTGTAGTTAAAAAACCTTAGACCAACTTCTTCAAATATTTTATAAAAAATATTGATATTACTTTACTTAAAATATGTTTAAATAATTTTATTCACTTAATGTTTGACTTAAAATTAGTTTTGAGTTAAAAAGATAACATTTAACGACTTTTCATTTTATATATATGAATTTTTATTAAAATAAAATTGATGTTACATGGCATATTAAACTTTTTTATTAATACAGTGTTGCAAAATTTAAGATAGTTTTTAAAATTTTAAGGGTGTTTAAAATTCAAAAGCAATACTTGATTTTAAAAGTTTTTGAATTTCTTTGATTTGAAACTAATGCTTCATGAAAACTTAAGCTTATATATTTAATACAACATTGCAACTCTTCGGATAGTTTTTAAAATACTCAGGTTGTTTAAAGTTTACTATCAAAACTCAATGTTGAAGAGTATGTAGGGCTAGTAATTTGACATCAAAATTTTAATTAAAAAAAAAATCCATTTAATCTTTAGCATTCGCACTAGTTTTTTTAGTTATATGTTGTTTAACCATAAACTTTTCAATTTATTATTTATAAGTAACAACTTAAGAATGACTAACACTTATATCAGAGTTACTAAAAATAGGAAACCTAGAAAAACATAAACATTTTTTTTTCTGAAAAAACTTATTAAAGTAGGTTTACATTATTTTTTCGACGTTTTTATGTTATATAACTCAGTTGTGTACCTTAAACTTTATTTAATACTAAAAACAGATCCAAAAACTAGTCATTTTGAAATCTAAAACACTGAAAAAACCTTGAGAGAATTACCCAAAAATCAATGGTATTGTGTTAAGTAGGTTCCATATAAAAGAACAAATGAAAAACAAACATATTTTCTATAGTCCTACTAAGTGTTAAGCAACTCTTGACTTGTATAGCATTTTTATCTTTTTTAATTTTTTTTGTTTAATATTTTTTTCATTTTTTTAACTCTTTGCAAAAGGATTTACATTTCTAATGAAACTAAGATTTCTCAAAAATTTGAGGTTAATTGATAACAAAATAAAGGTTACAAAAATGCTTAAATTAAAGTAAAAAACAATCAAATAGCAATTTTTTTTTCCATGTGGTTAAATACTAAAAGACAAAAACACACTATGATGACCCTCTTTTGATTCCAGTACTTTTCTACTCACTAAAAAAACCTATAAAAAGTAATTTTAAAATAATATTGTTGCATAAAAACAAGATTATATCTATAAACACTTTTTTTTTAATCTTTAATAGCTAAAATTTACTCTTGTCAAAACTTTTAAAAAGTAAAAAAATGTAAATCAGGTTCTATAACAGTTTTTAGAAAAAGTTTCAGGTACTTTCTGCTCTTAAGGCAAAAATCTATTTTGTATATTTGCTCAATAGCAAAAAAAATACAAGCTTTTTTTTTGTTATTTTTAATTGTAATTGTAAAAAATTTGCTCCCTGAATATTATTCATTATGTTTAGGTATCGTTGGTTTGGGATGAGAGTATAAATAAGTTAAAAAATAAATAAATATTTAATAAAATTTCTGACTTAGCAAAAACAAGGATCAGACTGTACTTTAAGTATACTTTAGCGATAAAATTATTTTAAACATTTTTATTGATTTTAGCAAAGTAATGCTCGACAAAAGATTTTGAAAACATTGTTAAGTTATTTAAACAGCAAATATTATTTTAATTAAAATAAATATTGTGAATAAGTGTAAACAAAAAAAAAGGCAACTAGTTTAAAATTAAAAGTTTTATAAAACTTAATTTAATTATCTAATAAAATAAATGTTTTTTTTCTTTACCCCTTTTCTTACTTACAGGTTGTGTATTGTTTTATATAACAACCTTTTTTTTTTCTTTATCTTCACATTTTTATTGTCTTTTATAAATAGTTAATTTTATATTTAGTTATTCAAAAAAAGATCAGATTTATAAACCATCAAAACTATGAAGTCATTCCTGGGAAAATTAAGAAAATTATTAAAAATTTAAATTTGTATACTAGTTTTCTTACTAGTTTTAAACAAATAATCAAATTTATGAAATTATGCGAAATAGTTATGTTCATTTTTTTATTTATAATTTTTTTTTATAGATACAAACTGTTAAAAACCAAATGGTTAATATTATAATTGTTTTCGGAGTGAAAAACTAAGATATTTTATAATAATTTACAATAAATAACACATTTACTTCAAAATACATTCTGTTAAATATCAATAATAAATCTTTTTAAGTGTTTTTGAATTATCAAAAGAGCATAACCGTTTTGTCTCTATCTATAATGAAGTAATTTTTTATAAACAAAACGTATAAACTTATAAACATTATAAACTTTTTGTTTTTTAATATTTTTAATACCATTTGAATACTGATTATATTATATAGTGTTTAGTGTTTAATTCAAACGATATAGTTCAAGCCGTAGTGCTTTATTTTGCATTTAATTTATCAACCAATCAACTCATTTTACCACTTTAGTACTCTTCCCAAAAAATTAAAGCTTCAGTATAAGTATTCGTTCCCAAGGTAAGTTGAATTAATTGATAGTAAGATCTCTTTTTTCAGCAGCAAACATTAACTGGATGCATAAAAACCTAAAGGATTTCTAAAATGTTAGTTAATAACCATCATTATTTATGTTAATTTTTTTTTTAATTTAGCGATTCAACTAGTTTTAAATGCAATATGTCAAAAAAAGTAAATGGTAGAAAAATTAAGGTTGCCACACACTCAGGATTACTCATGACAGTTTAAAGACTTTAAAAACCCAAGAACAACTTAAAATAACTTATGCTAGTTTAAAACTAGAAAAAAAAAGCAGGATTAACTCGGACAAGCTTGGTTATCTTAAAATAAACACAGAATAATCAAATGAATTTTAATAACATTCTAGTTTTTTTTTTCTAAATCTTGAACATAAGTTAATTGCTCCAGTTTCAATATTTGGATTTTATATTCAATTTAAAAAAAAATATTTATAAAAGCTTTTAATCTAAAACTTTTATAATTTAAAAAAGTATTATTTTCATATTTTTTTAAACATTTTTATTTAACTCTGGATGACTTAAGACAATTTAAGGTCGTTCAGTATAATTTTTTTCAAATTAAAAGAATGGCAACTCTGTAACAATTTTCAAAAACTAATGTTTTGCTATACAGGGCTAGTCCAATTTCTAAAATTAAATATACAAATATTAAAAATTTTTAAATGGATAAGTTTGGTATCATAATTAGAAATAAATAAAATATTAATATTAAATTTAAATATTAGTCATATTTCAAGTTAAGTTCTTATACTTATAGTTATAATTAATGGGTTCTTGTGAATTTAAATTTTATTTAAAGTAAAGTACTTCTACTTTTTACATATGTTTAAGTATATATTTTCACTGTTAAAGTTTTTCACATTTATCAATGTTGTTACTTTACTTGGAAACCCGGAAAGACCTGGAATTTGACAATTTAGGCCAAAATAACCTGGAAAAACCTGGAGTTTTTAAATTTTTTTGAAAAAAACCTGAAGTTTTGATCGAAAAACCTAGAAAAATCCGGAATTTTTAATAATTTTAACACTTTTAGTTATAAAATTTGATTTGACACAAAAAAACTATCATATAATTAAGATTTTTTGTCATCATCAATTTTTTTTATTATTATAAAACACATTTAAATTAACTTTACTGTATCTTTTCAATATTTTTATACTTTTTAACGAAGTTTTTTAAAAAGAAATTAACATAACATAAGACTAAAAATAGACCCAACAATTTGTACTTTTAATAATCTGGAAGAAATTTTGAAAACCTGGAAAAAAAAATTGAAAAAACTAGTGGCAACATTGATTTATTGTGTTTTTGATATTTTACTTTAGCTTGGTCAGGAATAGTCAGGAAATCAGGAATAGTCAGGAAAAATTTTTTTAAATGACAAAAGTCAGGAAAAGTCAAGAAATTTTATAAAATAAAAAAAAAAAGTCAGATTTTGACAATTTAAATTTACAAAATTCCTCGTTTTCCAAAGCCTTTAAATAGTAAAAATTGATTAAAAGTCCTTTAAAGTCAGAAAAAAAATCCAAAATTTTCCTGTAAATTTACAAAAATATTTTATTTTATTTCTAATGCCTTCACCTGGTATATATTAGTTAAATATCCTTTATAAAACTGCAAAAATTTTCTTTTAATATATTGCACAAGAACCCTACTTGAACAAGCTGACTTTGTAAGCCTTTTAGTATTGATGATCTGTAGCAAGGACACTTTCATAGTGAAACTGTGATATATACACAAAAATTGTAAAAGTTCCTTATATGTCATTTTTTTATTTAGATACAACTATGCTAGGAAATGCTAAAAAAATTGTGTCTTTTTTCAAACAAGCTGTGTTTATAAGGTACTTACAAGTATACAAGTATTTTTCTGATAGAGCTTTTTATTATTAACATGAATCATAAACAGATGGTTTAAGTGATGTACTGAAAGTTTGATAAAATTCAGCAACTGTTGTTTTTAACCTGTATAAAAATTATATTGAAAACTTTATACAGTTTCAAGTGATAGATTATGTATTTTAGAATAAGTTTAATTTAAGTGTTTGATTTAGAAAAATCCAGAAAGTTTTGGTAAAAATTCAGGAGAAGTCAGGAAATTTTCTCAGCTTTATCAGTTGCAACCATGCTTTACCTCATTTTTATAACAAAATTTTATGAATAGTAATTCCTTTTTTAAATTTATATGATTGTGTTTATTCTTATTTTAAAAAGTTATGGTAAAAAGTTGGGAAAATAGGCTTAAAATTAAAAATACTAAGTTACAAAAATCTTAGGCTAGTCTAAACTTTGAAATGGTTTTTTTAAATAGTTTAGATTGGCAATTTTTGTTTTAATTTTTTTTTAAATTTAGTATAATTTAGAATTTTATCATAGTTTTAAGGCTAGTTTTAATGAAATTGAAATCTGTTTTTCTTAAACTTGTGTTTTTTTACAGGGTTGCCACAAAACCTGGAATGCGGGTAAAACCCTGGATTATTTTAATTAAGGCTAAAAAACTTAGAAAAAACTCGCAATAGCACTTTGATTAAAAAATATAATTACAAAATCTAGTTTAATACTGAAATTTAAAAATTATAGTTATAGTTCAAATGTTTCGTAAATCACAAAATTTTGTTAAAAAAAATCAATTTCAACTTTTGGTCAGTTAGAGAAAAAAAAAGTTCTTTAGCTTTATACTGAAACCAAAAACTTTCAATGAATATAAATGATAATTTATTTGATTTTTTGTATTTACAGTACAATTGTTCAATAATTAATTTAATTTTGGTCCAGGGCAGTTAAAAAGTTTTTTTTTAAACTTAAACTGTTAAGAAAAACTTTAAAAGAAACTTGGTAATTTAGATTACATTAAAACATTAGAAATTTTTTTTGAAAACTGTATTATATTTTTATATCTAGTTAGTTTAAATTTTATCTTCTTGTACTTAATTAGTTTATCTGAAATATTTAAGGAATGTCAATTAATTGAATGAAAATTAAGTTTTTGATGTTTAATACTTTTTTATAATGAATGTTTTGTTTAATTTAAGTCTGATGTAAAAATAAGTTATTGAAAATTGTTTAAACAAATAAAATAATTCTTTTAACTCTTCATTTTCATTTAACAAATATTTTCAAAATAATTATGATTTTAAAGACATTCAAAAACTAAACAATCTTGCTATAAATATAGTAAGATATTTAATTTGACAGGAACAAATACCTAAAAACGCTGTTTTTTTTTGAATGTGGTCAGTTAATTAAGATTAAAGTTAGGAAGATAATTCTAGTTTTAAATTTAAGTTCTTAATTTAGCCTCTTTTTTACTGCTAGGTATTGACCTTAAAAGTTAAAAAAACTAATTTAATTATTAAAAAAAAGTTTTATATATTTTACTTACCAAACAGGTATGTCACAAATTTAGGATAACAAGGGCTAACTAAAATATTTTTGAAAAATTAAGGCAGACACACCAGGTTTGTTTGATTTCTTTTGTAAAAAATAGATCAGATTTGATAGTTTTAGATAGAAATATTAAATTAGTTTTTTGACTATTCTTAAACTTTATTTGTAGTAATTACCTATACTATTGTCTTGGAAATAAAAGCGTTAAATAAATATCAGCTTAACTAATTTCTATAATAATTCTAAATGTTTTATAATTTCAATAAATATAAAAAATATAGCTTCTAAAACTTTAAAACTGTTTATTCTTTAAAGTGCAATAATAACCTTATATTTAGAATACGAAATTAGCAGCATCATATCAGTGCAGCAACAAGTAAAAGGTTGAATACAGATGACAAGGAAGTTCAGCTTGACAAATTTAATTTGTTAAGTTGCTAACATTGCATCTTTTTTTTTTGTTTTGCTTTTTGTCCAAATCAAATAGTAATCAACAAAATAAGCTAGTTGCTAACTTGTTTGTTAAATAATTGTTGAAGATAGGGGTAGGCAAAGTGTTTAGTCGGTTTACAACATGTGGATAAAGTTGTACAAAAATAGGTTGGCAAAACATTTAAAATTTTTTACACAAAAGTTACTCAAGTATTTTTTTTTTTTTGACCAAATTCTATTTTATGTAATCTTTTATATTCAATACTACGGAAATTCTATATCACAACTAGTTAATGTTTTTTTTGATTTTATATAATTTCCATAATATCCAGTATAAATAACAAAATTTTGTTCAGCAGGCCAAATTATTGTGTTATCGAGCCTGTTTCCATTTAAAGAATGAATATTGGCAAACCGATAAATTTTGCTCTGCCGATCTTTTATAACATATTAATAATTAAATAAGATCGAGGTAACAAAAATAATATATGGGAGTACAAAAAAGTTAAATTAATATAGTCAAAATTTGTGTAAATTTTAATCTATATATAAGTTCGGTCTAATCATCAAAGCGCAGAAATTTCTGCAGTGTCCTTTTAAAATTAGTTACGCTACCTGGTCACTAGAGGCGTAATATTTTACAATTTAGGGAGCACAGATTTTCACGAGCTTGACGGCTACTGATTAAACTTTTTAAATTGTCTTGAATAAGACGTTAAAAGGTATCCAAGTGCTGTGCTACCATTAACAGAAGGTTTTTAATGCAACAGGTCGTAGGAATAGATAATATGAGCGTTGTTTTTTTTCTGTTTTTAAATAACAAAAAATGTATAAGTTTTTAAACAAAGTGATTATCAAACTGAATAAAAAACAGTGTTTTATTTCATATTAGTTCAAGATTATTACACTTTTCAGTTTTTTGTCTTTTTTATCAAACATGTTTAAATGTACTTATTTACATGCATATTTGTAAAAGATTAAACTATGTACACAAAAAATCTTAATCTTTCTGATAACAGTTGTTTTGAAAGTTATTAATAAGATGAGATAAACTCTTATAGTTATTTAATTCTAGTTTACTTAAAAATATGTTTTGTACAAACTTAAATCTTTAAATAAGTAAAGATTTTGGTAAATTTTTTTATTATAAACTTTTAATTGTTATAGACATAACCTGATGCAAATTCTTTTTTACAGAAGTCTTATATCTATGAGTAACAATTTTAAAATGGACAACAACGATGATCTGAATGTAGAAAATTCTAAAGTGAGTTTTATTTTACAATCGTTGGTAGTTTAATTAAGTTTAAATACAGAACCATACTAAGATTTAAAAAAAATGTTTTCAGTTTTGTATTAAAACTTTTTAAGTTAAGTTTTGCATGTGTAGGAAATTTAGTTTTGTAAAATATAATAATTAAATAACCGAGTTTTACCTTCCTCACAACTCATTAAAAAAAATCTATTAGTTTAGAACTACCATTAATATCTAAAAAACAAAATTTTAATATGACCCAAATTTAGAATCTAAACTTTTTAAGTGTAACATTAAAGTAAATATTTTATTTTCTTACAGTTCATTTGAAACATAAATTAGCTTAGAACTAAAAAATTGCTTATAAGTGAAATATGTTTGCAATTTAATTTGAAGTTAAACTATTTATCTTGCAAATGTTTTTGAAGGCGATTGGTAGGAAAATTAATAAATAACAACAGTAATACTAGACGTAAATAAGTCCACAATCAAGTTTATTTCTCTTCTACGCAAATTTTAATGATATACGATTGAAACTTAAACTTTTTGAGCAAAAAACTAATTTGTTTTGAGCTGTAATTTTTAAACTGTAGAAAAAACGAACTTAATTATTAATTTTATTAATATCAAGATTAATTTTTTTTAGCATACTTAATTGTAAAATGTTTATCACAGTTACAAACATTTAATAATTTTTTTTAGTTATCGTCGATAAGTTTTTTATTACTTTAGTTATAAAACATACACTATATGTTTATTTCTCTTTAAGCAAGCGAAATCCTAAAATACTCTTTTATTAAATTGTACCTAAACAAAAAAAACTTATTAGTTTTTATTGATATTAAATTTTTTATTTCTACAGGATGAAACTACCCTTGATAAGGATTATGCTGCATGTGAGTTCAAAAAATGTGGGAAGAGAAATGGTTTTAAAATATTTCATCAAAATAAATTTTTTTGTTCAACAAGATGCGCTCGTGCTTATTCTGCTAACTGTCGCTGGGAAAAAGCAGGAAAGGACGAAGTTGGAACAAATAAGGTTTTAAATTATTTTTGATTTTGTGTATAAAGTTGCCTCTGTTATATAAATATACATGATATGCCTGAAGTAAAAAATAATTTTTTATTGACAGTTTTTAGAAAATTTTTGTTGTTTAATATATGCTTTTAAAATAAAGTACTATATTAAGTTAAAAAAAATTGTATAAAAAAATATTTATCATATCAAACAAATTAGTGATCACTTACACAAGTTTTCTTTTAAGGCTGAAGCTAACAAAGCAAATGATATAAGCAAACCATTGTCAAAAGCTGTGAAAAAAGAGGTTACTGAAGCTCTTCCAACAAAAGTTAGAATCTAAGTTAGAAGTTAATGATAAAGAGCATAAATAATGTCATGTGTGTTTTTGCGTTTTAAATGACAGTTTTTCAACTTATACTAATTAATGTGGAAAAACTTAGAAAGACACAATCCATAAATTGTAGAGCCACAAGGCTATAATTTAAAACTTAAACTAGATATTCTAGACTTGATGATAAAAAGCAAAAAAAAAATTTTAGGATTTTTAACTGGTATTGTTGAAACTTACACTAGACTTTATATAAAAAATTAGGAAATCTAAGGGGCCTTAAGCCGTAAAAGGCGGAACCAGAAACAAAAAAAAATCGTAGGCTGTTATAGTGGAAGTTGTGTGAAAAATATGCTTGGCAAGGGCAATAGCCTTTTAAAATTTCTATAAGACCTTTTGAAAAAAAGTTTAGGAAACCCTGCTCTATAAGAGACTTTCCTCTACGGCAGCATAATTCCTTTTTCCCTATTTAAAAATGTTAAACATACAAGTGTAACCTTTTAACTAGTGATGTTGCAGTCTGGTAACCCTGCAGTTGAAGGTAGTAGCCTAAGCCTTTCTTTGACCAAAAAGTTCTTAGACCTGTTAGTTTTCCAAGATACATGTTTTAAGTTGTTTATCATTTTTTTCTCAGAAGACTTCACTTAGCATCTGTTGCAGTTTTAACCATTCTTTTTGAAATTATGATTGCTTATTCTAGTAGAGTTTTTAAAGCACATGTCATCCTCTTGTAATACGTTTTTAAAAGGTGGGAGATCTACAAACCTCCGAAGTGACCTACATTGTTTCCTGGTGAGTATCATACGGTTGCGTTAAAATAAAGGTTCACTAAATTGGACACACTCCAAGACACTAAACTCCTCATTCCTGACGAGATCGGGTTGAACCTGCTGTTGCCAATGAATTGGTTCGTGTGCTGGAGTATGAAAATAACGTGTGCCCTTGAGTATTAAGCTTAATCTTCAAAAAGGATTTTCAGTAAAAGCTCATTTATTTGATTGATGGGTTTATGCGGACATACATTAAATAAATTATCTGCATACTTTTTTAGAAGCCACTCACGCAACTTACTGACATTTGCTCATTTCGGCTTTTATAAAAGCTTGCTTAGTTTATCTTAAACTTATCACCTTTTTAGGTATATACAGGTTGTATCATGTGTGTTCAGCATACTTTTATATTTCAATTCAAGTTGACAACAAATTTAGAATTTTATTGAGGCAGCTGAAAATCATTAGTGGGAAAATATCCATTGCCAATTTGAATGTTGTTTTACACGAAAAAAAAACAAGTTACTGAGTCGCTGACGTAGATATTACTATTGCAGCTAATTGGCTGAGTTTTTTAAAACATTCTAATAAAGTAAGTAGCTTTGAAAATGCTTAATAAGTTTACTGGACGTCTATCAGCAGACTGATTGTAGTTTATACATGAAGTAAATTTCTTATATCAAAACAATTATCTTAAAAGTTTTCTATCACTAAATATTTGACTAAGCAAAAAATTTTATAATTATTTTATAATATGAAAAATTACACAAGAAAAACAATAAGGTTAAAAGTAATAAAGTCACTTTAAAAGACTTGCAAGTATGTTTATTTATAAAGAAAAAGTGTATTTCTTTATTAACATAAAACAAACTTGTTAAAAAAATTAAATATTTTGATCACATATTTTAGTAACATAGATAAGCAAAAGAAACTACTATTAACATGTAAAAGTAATTTTTTTAATTTTCTGTTAAAATTCAGAATCTGTTCGTTCATGTTTCCAAAAAGTTTAGAAAATAATAAAAAAGTGCAACGTTTATAAATTTACTTGAAATATTTACTCTTCAGAGGTTTTTAAAGTCGTCTTTTTAAATGTGAAATAAATATTTAGAATGAATTTAGAAAAAGGAATTCTGAGAAATCTGATTCGGACAATCTGCAGTCACAAGTCAAAAGCAAAAAGCATCCAACACTTATTCAACTCAAAAGGTATATTTATGTTTGTTAGTAATAAAGGTTAACTAAAATGCTATTTAAAAAGAATTTATAAGATTTTCAAAATTAAACAACTTTTGTAACTAACTTATCAAATTAAAAAAAAAATTAATTTAGTATAAAAACAAGTTTTAAAGTCTTTAGTTTATCTTAATTATCTTCATTTTATTACGAAAACAAGTAATTATATAGGCAGTTTCTATGAATACGAAAGACAAGTGTTCTGATGTAAAGAAAACATTTTTGTCGCAAACTACCAAAGAAAAGATGGCAAATGAAGTTTTACTTAACGGGGTGAGCATTTGATGAACAAAATAACAGTTTATGTTTTAAATAAAACTAGGTTTTTAACAACATTTCAATAAGAACATTATAAAAGTTTTTTAATTAACAAAATAACTTTTAGTTGTACA
>NW_028140258.1:0-31463 GCF_965202585.1 Thalia democratica | reverse complement strand
GATTTTTAAGTGTATTAAAAAGAAAATAAAGTTTACTTATATACTATACAGCTGTTGTAGGTTACTGAACTACAACTTACATCTAACGTTCAGTAAATTTTATGAACTTTATAATTTAATTGACTTGAAATAAAATTTAATTTGCTACAATCGTTTTTCAGTTCGTGATATAAATTTCAAAGTACTAAGATTAGAACACACATTAGTTTAAAACTAAATTGATAGCTTATAAGAATATTAAATTTTACACCAAATCTATCAATGAGTTGTCATGCTGACAATAAAAATACAGAAAATTTTTATAAAATAGAAAACTAACAAATGCATGTAAAAGTGATACATGAAACATATTAAATATATCAAAAATTCTAAAAATAAAAAATTTTTAGTTTCTAAAAAAGTTGTTAAAAACAACAAACTTAGAAGGAAAAATAAACTAAAAATTGAAAAAAAGATTAAGATTTAGCCCATTTAGCATATTTTACTTTTGTACAAAAGTTGTTAAAAAAAATATTTTTTGACCTGAACATGATTTATGGATATGAACTGCTGATGGCTTGAAAACCGGTCAAATAAATATTTGTCATTTTTAAATTTTTAATCATCTATTGGTTCAGGCTTCTATACAACATTAAATGCACGATGTAGATATTTTCTTAGGTCGTTGAAAGGATGTAAATTTCACAGTTTTATGAGATGAATGACTTGTTAAACACGCTTGTAAACTTTATTTGTGTTTTTATGAACAAATTAACAATTTTTTTCACTGCTTAATTTCAATGTAATAAAATTATATATACATTTAAAAAACTAAATTTAAGTCTTCAATAGATCTCGGTTGTATTATGTTACACTAATTTTACACTTCGATAAACATTTTAAGCTGGTTTTAATATTCTTCTTTTCACAATAAAGTTTTGTTATGAAATATAATGTAAATATTTCTTTTGTTAAGTTTTATACCGCAAGCTTGTTAGCAAACATCAGTCAAAATTTATGCAAACAAAAAGATTAACTTTAATATGCCATATAAACCGGCACGATAATATATTTTTATCGGACAATTTTTTTTTATTAATATAAACATAAATAACATAAAACGTATTGTCATAATGTTGTATAAAGATGTACTTACGCATGAAATTTAAGCATTACTTTCAGTTATGTTTACATAGAAATAAATCATAGTTAAAACAATTTTGATGACATTTAAAGCATTGCATATTAAATGTAAGCTCAAGTGATACAGACGTTATAAATAAACAAAATAAGAAAAAAAACTGTTTTTAATTAGAATTATTTAACTAATTTTGGTGTAACACATGTTGTTCACTATCTTATACTTACTTGTAGTCTAACGTCTATCAAAATAGAATTCTATATATATAACTCATTTACCTTTTTTATGTACCAAGCTAAATCCTATTTGTAAAGTATATAGTTGTACACTAATGTTTGTTCATATCCACATTTGTTTTACCAATAAGTATAAATAAGGAAAATTTAATACAAAATTTATGAGCTAAATGTGTCTAAAATTATTTTTAATGTCAGACACTTGTCTTGAATTTCAAAACATATAGTTAGATAGTAAATATACATCTTTGAAGATTAGCTATGAAACAGAAAAAAATCACAAGTAATTTATTGTGCAAAATATTTTATATCGATTGTAAAAACAAGTCTATATAAACCTCTTTAGTGATTTTATTTTCAAGTATCATAATTTACGATTTCTTACAAAATAATAATAAACTTTTTGTAACAGGTATTAAAAAAAATCAACAATATTGTAAAATGAATGATCAAGTGAAGATAAAACATTTCAAAAATATTTAAAAAAAACCACAGTCATTGCTTTTAAACTTAAATTTTTTCTTATAATTTGCTTTTGTAAAGTATTTTAACTTTAAAGTACATCAAATGTTTCATATTATTCCATTTTGTTAAAGTTTGTATATGGATTACGTACACAATCTTACAATATACCATACATATTTGTGTATTAAAGTGAACACAGTATATTTAATGCAATTACTCCATGTAATCTGTCAATTTAATTCAGTTTAAGATTAAGATTTACATTTTTTATGACGTAACAAACTCATTATAACGTACTTAAGTTTTGTCGTACCTCTTAAAATAATTTTTTCTTTTAAATTTTTGGTTAAAATAATAGTTACATCAAGTGTTTTTTCTTCTAAAAAAACGAATTTTGAAACACAAAAATTTTTTTTGCTAAAACAAACACAGTAAAAAATATTTTTTTAATTTTCATTTATTATTGTTATTTTGAATTAATTAAAATAACTACATTACATTTTAAAAACAAAAATATAAGTCTAGAACATACATGAACTAAACATATTAGTACTTATTTGTATTTATAATAAACTTTACACTTCCGTAAAAAGTTTAAAGAAAATCATTTAAATTTTAGGTGTTATTCGGACTAATGGAGATTATAAAATTTTGGTTATTTTTTTATCAGAAAAACAAAATCAAAAGCTGTCAATAGTATACTTTAGTATAACAGATAAAATATTTTTAGATTAAACACCTAACCTAATAAATATTTTATTAAGCCTACAATAAGTAAGTCTTTTAGCTACATTTTTTGGCCTTATTTGCTATTTAAAATTACCTTAAATTTTATTTAGAAGACTTAACTTGTTTTTATAGCTTTCGAATTGACAATATCGACTTAAGGTGTTCAAATGATACAATTTAATAAAAGTACAAAATTGATGCAACTTTTAGTTAAGTATTTAAAAATAAATTACGAATAACGGGCTCAGAGTTAACCGAGATAAAACTGTTAACTTAATTTATAAGCTTATTAAACACGACTGTTACTTTTGTTTGTTTAGTAAATCTTATTTCTAACTTTGTGGATTAAGATGGCTCCAAGATTACCTTTGCCACACTCCTCACATAATATAACTCTTATGATCAAATATTTATGTTATGTTATAGTTTAGTTTGTAAAATATCATTAAGGTTCTTCGGTAAATTAAAAACAAACAAAATATTAAGTTAGTTCTAAGGTCTTATTAATTTCAAATAAAATATCTCTTATTTATTAATTTACAATAAGTCTACAAAAGCAATTTTAAAAAAGTATTAATATACAAACAGTCCTCTTAAGACTTTGTTTAGTCAACCCAGCTTTGTACTTTAGTTTGTCTTGAGTACTCAATGTATAAAATAAATTTAAAAAAGTCACATTTATTGTCAGTATTAAAGTAAAAAAACTTGAGATTAAAAATTTATAACCACGGCTTAACATTTTATATATTTAAATGTGAACGTTAAAGTCTGATTGTATTTTCTTTACATAGCAATACTTAAAATCTTTGATACCTTTTTCAGACGGTAAGATTTAGATTTTTTTAAAAAAAGAATTTTTGTATATTTGAAAAAAATAAAATATTAAAAATAATTAGTTCTACATGTTAATTTTTCAACCTAAGTTGTCATGTTTTAATTAGTATAAAAAATTTTGTGTGGGTATTTTTTAGTTTTAATCTGAATTCTTCTTACATATTGTATGTTAGCTAATAGTGTTTAATAGTAGCTTTTTAGTAGCATATAATAAAAAAAATCACTTACGTAATGTATACAAGTTTTTAAAAGTATTTTAAGTTAAACTTTATGATTCTCATTAATAATCTATTATTTTTAAAACGTAAATCATTAACGACTAACTAATAGTAATATAAAAATATTTATCAATCAAGTTAAGTAATATAAAGTATTGTTATTTAACGAAAAAAAAGCAATAACATTTTTGGTCCAAAGTCCTTGTGTACAAAGGAACCTTTTGGTTATCGACTTGTGCACCACATATTATTAATGCTTCTTCTGTTAATGCTTACTTAGGTACTCAGCTTTCACAATGTATACATTGTAGCTACTATTGATTAGTATTCTATATCATTTACAATACATATTTTAATAAATACACACATTTTTCTACGTTATATTCTTGCAATACTTAAATTTAACAATCTTCGTGAACCTGTAAACTTGATTAACAAAAAGAAACATATGTTAGTTGTATAAAAAAAAGTACTGTGCAAATTCACTTTGTCATTTATTATTTATAAATTTCAAGAAAAGTTTTTAAAATAAAATGCATTTTGTATAAAAAAAAACGTTGGTGAGCACTTTTTTTGATCATTAGTCTTTATTCGTTGTTAATGTTGCACTACAAAAATTAAACTGTCTTTAATAAATTTATTAAATTTAGCTACGGAAAAGCAAGAAATTTAATTTATGTATAAAATAACTTAATTTATTCATAATCGGTATCGCAACTTTGATGTATCAATCAGCAATAAAAACGATTAAAACATCATTACTTAGCTTATTTAGTAAATAATGTGTTGTCACCACTTCCAAAACTTTGATATTTAATGTTGTATCAAAAATTAACGCTTTTGTTGGATTAGCGGTATGTAAACTTTTATACTTAAAACATTTAAAACTAAACATAAAGAGCCTTCATATCTTCTGTTTGTTATAGTTGTTTTAGAAAAGTAAAACAAATAAGTCTAAATCTACATTAACTAATTTTTAATGTGTGTAAAAAGTATGATGGTTCGATGTTATACACTGATAGTTCTATATTAAACTAAGTTTAAAATGTATTTATAATAAAAAATTATTTGGTGTTTTAATTCAACTATTTTTGCCTTTAATTAGTTGTAGATAAATACTATTTTTATAGTAAAAAGCTATAGAATTAGTTGTTATTAAAAAAAAAACTAGGAGTTAGCTTAAAAATTAAAGAACTAAAAACATTTAAAATTTAAATTTAATTTTGAGTAAATCGATACACAACAAACAAGTTTGTAAACGATAAAACAAGGTAATAAGTGTTAACTTGTAATAAAAGCTAGTTTTTGGTTTTCTTAACTACTGTATCGTCATTATGTTAGAACTGTTGTTAAAATCAACTAAAAGTATTTTCAAATAAAAAATAATCACCTCAATTTGGTATAACTTACACATAAACAAATACGTTCATGAAGTAAAATGTTTACGAAATACATATAAGAATGTAATTAATAAAACCTTTTCTTTATCGTTAATATTTACTTCCACAATGATTGTATTTATTGTGGTTGTTTTTTTCTTTCTATCTTTAAATGAATAAAACTTCGCACCACGCCTTTAATTATTTTATTTTATATATTCATTAGTGGTTTCCTTTAAATTATTCAATGACTAATTTAATATATTATAAGCTTGAAACTTAAAAGTTGTTTTATATAAAATAGTACAGTTTTATTACTTAATTTAAGTCAAAAGTTAGTGAAGTAAAAATAATACTAATTAAATTTTAAACTTATCGTCTGTTTGAACTTAAACACTATTAAAGATAAAAATAAAAAAACAAATAATATAGCAACAAATCTGAGGTGCTAAATTTAACCAAAAAATGTTTAAGTATTTGATCGGAATTTTTGAAATATATGCTTAAAACAAAACTTTATAACTTAAATTGTAATAGTACGAAAAAAAGAAATATAAAATTTAAGCGAACCGTAATCTAGTTTTTTTCAAAGCTGTACAACCTTATAATATTACCGAAAATACCTGACTAAATGAGTTTTTTTTAAACTAACTAAGTTGTAAATCAATAAAGTTTTGCATAAAACCTTAATTTTTTCTTAATGCTCTATAGAAGGGTATAAAAGCTCATATTCATAAATGCGGCTTTTTCAATAAATTAAAAAATGAAATGCCCCCACTCATAACAAACTCGGGAATATCTGGTGTAAATTTAAAAATTCTCGTAAATTGTGCCTAAGATCTTTTTTTTTTGTTCTTCAATGCAGCCACCAGAATATCAAGTGTGAGTTTTGAGATTTTTTTTAAATGGTACTCCTAAAAACAGCCTTATGATCTCTAAACTAGTCTCAGCCACCCATTGCATCTTATAGCGACCTGACTTGCTAATATTTTTAGCTTTTAGAAACCTTGATTTAATAATACTAAGTTTAAGTATTAAAAAAAAATTAAACTGCTCTAACATATAAGTTTAAAAGTAATCAAATCATTAAAAAAACTAATTTAAAACAAAATTCTTTATTTTGAACATTTTGAAATCTTTTGTGTTGACTTTCATAACATTTAGATTAAATAAACAACTTAAGTAAAATTTGTTATTTTGAAATATTTTTTCCTGACCAAAAAAAATATTTTTGCATATCATTGTGAACAATCAATTTTGCTACCAATACAAATAATATTTTGATATCTACTTTCTATATCAGTCATGCATCAATTAACAGTAATAGTTTTTTTGTGAAACAAAATTTTACATTACATATATTACTACCTTGTTATATTACAAGAGTGACGTAACTTGAAATGTTATATTGTTATTCATCTAACAACATTTGCTGTATTCTCCACCTGTTTTAACTAAACTAAAATTTTCAGTTAAAAAGCTTTGAGGTTTTATAACATTTGTTTAAAGTTTAGGAATTAAAACTTTAAAAAACATTGTTCATACTTTCTAAAAACTATTTTTATTGAAGTTTCGTTATAAAAATATTATCTACTTCTGGTCTTAGCTTATTACTTTCGAATTCAATATCTTGAATATATAGACTTTGATATTCAAGTTGTTTATTTTGATCTTTAATTGTATGTTCTAATTTTTTTGTATAATGTCATTTTGAATAAAAACTTTATCTATTTCTTGTCTTAGCTTATTATTTTCGAACTCTAAATCTTGAATATATAGACTTTGGGATTCAAGTTGTTTATTTTGATCGTTAAACATTATGTTTTTTTGAGCAATGTCATTTTGAGATAAAACATTATCTGTTTTTTGTCTTAGCTTATTAATTTCGAATTCCAAATCTTGCAGATATAGACTTTGGGATTCATGTTGTTCATTAAGATCTTTAGTTAATATATTTTTTTGAGCAATGTCATTTTGATAATCGACTGGTTTTTCGAAAGATTGGTTAAACTGTTCTTTTCTTGGACGCCAATATAACCATCTGACCTAATATCATAAACATCTGACCTAGAATCATAACCATTCGACCTAATATCATAACCATTCGACCTAATATCATATAGATCTGACCTAGAATCATAACCATTCGACCTAATATCATATAGATCTGACGTAGGGTTATTATAATTAAAAGGTCTATAATGGTTACGAGGGGTAAAGGACATGTTAGAGGAGCGAAATAGGGAAGTTAAATGTTATAATATCATTAATGCGCTACGGAAACTAAGTAATTGTATAAATACACTAAGCTCAAAACTTGTATTTTAACTTATATTAAAAGGTAATAATAAGGTCTTTGTGGCGAAATCAATTTAATTTAACTACCATAAAAGTAAGTACTTAATAATTTTAGTAATGTTAGAAAACTCGAAAACTAATAACTTTAGTTTTCGATCTGGTTAAAAAACTAATTTTAACTCAAACAAATATATGTTAAATAAATTTTAAACAACAAAATAGTTCTTACTATTTAAAACTATAAATATTAGTATAGGCTACATACTTACGTTGTAGCAAATTTTAAATAAGTGACACACACTAACAAATTTATTATAAAATTCTAAGAAACACTAACAACACTCTAGAAAACGATATAACTACTTACAACACACTTAAAAATGTAAAGATAATACTAACTATCTTTAAACAGTTAAAAAAATGCAAAAACAAGTTTACTAACTCAGAAGTTGGCTAGACTCGATGAAGAATACTTGATACATGGTGCAATTGACTAAAGAATATATTGAAGTACGTGTTGAACTTAAGGTGACCGTCAAATTGCTCGACTGGTTATTCCGAACGGCGATATTAAATATAGAAGTTTTAGCACTTTTTTGTGACTTTTGACGTAACTAAGTCGGCGTAATTGAAGCTCTGTATTTAAAAGAACGCCTAGACTACTAAAAACATAAAAGCCTTCGTGGCTTAAAGCTTATGCGTAGAAAAAACTAAAGCGGCAATTCAGCTTGTCGTTTTGTGCTGAATTTTCAAGAGAAATCGCTTTTCTTTCGGTAAATTTCCATTTGCGCGGAAATGCTTTAATTAAGTGCTTAAAACACACTTTTAAAGGTTAGAAACTGTCATTTATTGATAAGACGGTAAACATTTTTAAGAATATACTTTTATAAAAAGGACAGATGGAGGACTGTCCTTACAAAGCTATTACTACGCACACATAAGTTAAAGGAAGTTTATGCTCTCAGATATATACTTAAAAAAAACAATTTCAATCTGTTTTAAGTTTTTTTTATAATTAAGAACCTTTTTTTATATATCTATTATAAACACAAAGTTTTAGCAACAAAAGTGTTTAGTGTCGCAATTAAAAAAAGTTTAAAATCAAAACTTGAAGTGTTATATAAAACTTAACAATATAGAAAAGTCCGTAATATTAAATAAGTCCTAAATAAACTTTAAAAAGTATTGATTGAAATAATCATTTTTTCGTGTTTTTGTTCTGTGAAATAATATTTAACTCGGTAATATTTTTTAAAATTTACTTTTGGTTATTACCTGAAATATTATAATTTTTTTTAATATAAAACCTTAAGTTATTATAACCTTTTTCACTTCCTAAAGAAACTTATTTTAGATATATAAAAGTAAACATGATTCAAAAACATTAAGCTTTATAATGTTAGTCACTTTTTTTTTAAATTTATATATAATGTTTATATTAGTTATATAACTGCCTAACCATTTTTCTAATTTTTTTGTTAACAAGATTCTTGTAGATGATCAGATCTTTTTGGTTTCACAATATATACTTTTATTGTCTATGAAACTTTTTACAACATTACCATTGACATTATGTTTAGTTATTCTCTTTCAAACAGTATATTAATCATAATGTTCTTTAATTTAGCTCATTAAACAAAAAATATTTCTGAGATTTCTTTAATTAAACAATATTTTTAATGCTTATGTCATCATTATTTTTAGTTATATGACGTAGCTAATTGAAATAAATTTTGTATTTACAAAATATTCTCAAAAAGTTTTTATTTAGGATTCTTTTAAAAATTTAATATAAATAAAAAATTCTAATAAATTTTCTAAAAAACAAATGTCTTTCTAAACCTATCATTGGTATCATTGGTGTACAACTAAAAAAAGTTATAAGCTTGTATTTGTATTACGTGTGAAATAAAAGTCTTAAAAAAAAAATTAAAGTATTTCTTGTCAGAAATTATCCTAAGTATGTTATTTTTAGTAAAACAGACACCAAACCCTGTTTTTCACTAAAAAAATATTTTTTATAGACAGACTAAGTTCGTTTCATTTTATATTTACTCTCGATGTTTAGAAATAAAATTACAAGACTAGTTTCTACTGAGTTACAAAAAGTAAACAATTAATATATATGTGTTATATCGTCAATTAAGAATGTTAAGCTTTAAAATAAAAGTAGCAGTAAATCGGAAGCATGTTTTATTTCAATTGAATTTCAAATTTATTGTAGTTTTAACTATTGATAGTCTTTGGAACCACGTGATTTATATGGTTTTGAAAAGTATGCTTGCTTGCAGGGGCGTAGCGTGAGAAAAAAAGAAAAGAAGTAAAAAAGAATTATCTTTATCCTTTATTGTTTATTTTTTTCTTCTTAATTTGCCTTTTTTCAACTATGTTATCTAGCATTCGAAAAGTTAAACGAAATTTTGAATACCAATTAGTGACAAGTTATGGAAATAACCCAATATACTGATTCGGTGCGCAAGCGAAAGTGCGCACCGATGTTGATGAAAAACTCCATAAGGAAAAATTGTATAACTTCATTAATTTCATAAGAATTTAGACTCAAAAAGAACGCAACTAATTACTGCACCCGCAGTAGTATAACCTAATGCAGATTTTTCACAAAAAGTTTACAAAAATACGTCACGCTTAAAGGATAATTAAACAACTTTATAAGTTTTTTTATATGCTACAATAAATGTTAAGACTACTGTTAGTTCTCTGATCTTTGTTTTAGTAAACATAAAAAAAAAGTGTGTCGGCCTATGAGAAATAAACTTTGTTTGTGATTTTTATTTTAAACAAATATAATCAGATGAATTAAATTTAAAAAGTATACTTTTAACTATTTTACAAAGTTGTAATAAATTGTAATAAAAGTTATAAAGTTGATCTAATTTAATTTCTTTTTAACTTTATTCAAATTATGTGCAATGAGGTGTTGTTATCATTTTTGTATTGTATATGAAAGTGATTGATAATTTTTCGTAAATAAAACAGATACTTTCGTTTTATTGAATATATTCATTTTTGAAAATATAAAATTTACTGTAAGTAGTAAAAACAATTTGTATTTAGTAAGTTTACGTTTGTGCAAGTATAAGTAATTCTAATGAATTTAATACTTTTTTTTAATTGTTTAATTTTTTATTATAAAATTATTTTTTAAAACAGTTACTTCGAACTTGTTTTACTTAATGAATTTAATTCAATTATATTACTTATAAAAAGATCTTTTTATAGCTAATTACAAAAGTTTTGAATTGGGGGGTTTTTTGAGAAAAAAATTGCGCACCTTCTGACCAAAATACTACGTCACTGCTTGCTTGCAAGTTATTCGTTTAGCTTGCTTTGTAGATTGTTTTTAACTGCATAACTAAACTAAATATAAACAGTCTCGAATCACTTTATAAAGTTTTTTAAATGTTAAATATTGTTGTAAAGACATTTATTGTCCTAGCGATTTATATATTATTGCTTAACCTAGATAAATTTTTTATATTACCTTGTTATTACTATTAGCACATAACATTTAAATTTATAGAAATGATATTATAGTTAAAATGTTCGATTTGAATGTTAATAGCTGCATTGTAGGTCAAAAAAAGTTTATTTGTTGTTTTAGAAAGACTTTTTGTTCAACTTTTTCCGAATCGATAAAAACGTTTTGAAGCTTTTAATCACTTTTACTTCTAATATTTAATGCTTTATAATTTATTTTAGGTTTAAAACCTATTTTAGATAAGTATTTAAACATATAACGTAAATAATTTAAACTAAGTGTTAAAATTAGTGACATAATAGTTTGTAATAAATAAGCTTTTCTTATCTTGACTATGTGAGTTTTATTTAGACTGTTTATTTTAGTAACACTGTTTGTTATTTTTGTAAAAGAACAGTTACTTTTGTACTTTTGGTCACATGAACAAATAAAGTATAAAAATCATAAATTCAGAATAAGTTTTTTTAATAAAAAAGTCTAAATTGGTAAAGATGATTTAATTTGAAAACAGTAAAGTATATTAAGATAACTAGATAAAAATTGTGTTGTCATGTCTTTGTTAATAACAGCTTATAACTAACACATGTTTCTAACATTTTAATTAAACCGATTTATTGTACATTAATACATAACTTTATTCTATTAAAAAAAAAATTATTAACTACTATTACTAACATTGTAGTTAGAAGTGTTCTTCTGTTAATCAACTAAACTTTTTATAAAACTATAATGAACGTTATCCTCTGATGGTATTAAATTAAACGTATTCATTTATAGAAACATATTGACTAACTTAATTTTAAGAAAAAATAAATAATATTTACTAATCGATTTCCATTAATTTTTACAAATTCATGTATAATTAAACAAACATTCTCAGTTTTTATTACTATTTCGTAAACGTTTGATGTAATAAATTTGATGAATGTATTAGTTAGAATGGTTGAATGGTTTATAATTTTGTAAATACTATCGTATTGTTGAGTATTTATATTTACGAGCTTAAATATCAGGTGTGTTATAGATAGTGTCGTAACTGTTCTTATACTCGTTAATCAAAATTATATTTTAACACGTTTTTGTATTAACATAGAACAGTCTAGATTAATACATTTTGAATTGTCTAAAAATATGTTTTATGTTTGAGACTAACATCGTTTTCGTTAATTATAGCTCACTTCAGCAAATGCCAATACACAAACTGAAAATTTGCACTCTGGACATTTTATTTTAAACAAGGCTGCAAATTTAAAACGGTTCATAACACAAAAATTAAGTTGTTATTTTCAGAAAATGCGTAACTTAAAATGCAGATTATTAAATTTAGAATAACAGTGTAGGTTAATAATACCTACGAAAGAATGAAATAATATTTTTTTTTATAAAACTTAGCTAATGCAAAACATTAGGTACAGCATGACTCACTCCAATATTACGCTTATTAAAAGTTCTTTATTGTTCTTTTATTGGATAAGTGCTTAGCAAGTATGAGTTTCAAAGGTAAAATTTCAAAGAACCATATTCTCAATAGGTTTAAGTTAAAATTTTTGCGTAAGGAAAAATAGGATTACGCTAATAATGACTTTGTTAAGTTCTTCAAAAGATTTACGACGTTTTAAAGTATTAAATTTCAATTTTCGTGCAATATATATTTAAGTATGACATAATGTGTTTTTAAATGAACTTTCTAGCTCAAAAAAAGATTTAAAAGTTTTAGTTTGACATGAAGCTTACAATTAAAAAAAAAACATCAAAATATATACATATTTTTTTTAATTATACAAAATAAAAAAGAAAATTACTCAGTAAGTTCACTTTTAAGCTTTTATTACACTATCTTTGCATTTTAGTATTTAAATTAGTTTCATTTAAAGGTTTAACTTGTCATTATAACTCAACTACAATTTTTATAACAAAAAGTGTTTTAAAGCTTTAAAAAAGTCAAAAAAAAAGTTCAAATTACTTTTCCTAAATACTAAATTATAGAAATTTTTACTATAAAAAAAATGTTAATACCTTTAAATAAACAAAAAATAAAAATGTTTGATTGAGCTAGTTCTTGTTTTACAGATAACAAAACTAAAACAATACTGGTAAACATACTTTTTATCTAGCCCATGTTCAATTACGTTATTTTTTTCTATTTAGTTATGTCAAGTTGTTTATGATATGTACCTATTGATTTTTAGTAAAGGCTTTGAATCACAATATAATTTAACAATTGTTGAAGTTGTTTTAGTTTTTAAAATTGTTAACTATAAAAAAATAAATACAAATGAAACTTATTTTAATTTGAAAGAAAGTGTAAACAATTTCATTAACACTTTTTTTAATAAATTAAAGTTCATCAACAATTTTGTACTAAAACTCGTATGTGAGTTTTAATAAAACAAAACTTAAACTCTATTTAATTTTAACAAATAAAGTAGTTTTTAGCTATATTTTCAGATTTAGTTGTTATTTACTAAGACAAAAAAGTATTATAAAACACTCGTAATCAAAAACTAAAACATTAATGTTACACCTATATTTTATTAATTTTAAACTTATAATAATTCTTTTAAATAGCAATTTAGAAAAAATTAACTTTTTTTATTTGATTAAAAAAAAAAGGGTTTGTTTATAGTTTTTTTATAGATTTTGAAAACGTTTAAAGCTTCTTACAAAAAAATCAAAAAAATGAAGTTTGTAGAACAATACTAGTTCTTTTAAGTATAAAAGGTGTTGTAACTATATATTCTTAATTATATTTTTCTTAAAAAATGCTGTTGCTGAAAACATGAATAATGAAAACAACTTTAGAATTTTTAATTGTTACTTCATACTATTAATTCAAAACATCTTTAGTTTTATCTAGTTTTTATCTTTAAAATTTCTTAACAATATATTAAAAAACAAGTAAATATAAGAAATGAGAGTATCAAATATTAGGAATACATTTCTATCAAATTATTAAAGGTACGTTTTAGCAAACAAATGGCAAAACTTTTGTTACGACGCAGTAAAAATGTATTAAGATTTCAATTATTTAAAAAATTAAAAGAGAGAGAGAGAAAAAAAAGTAGTTTGGAAAGGTTAATTTTTGCTATATCACTTTTTATAGAACAAACTGACAAGTTAAACACATGGTTTTAAATAAATTGAAAAAACAGAACAATAAGTTCAAAAAGTCTTTACTTAAAAATGGGAAAACTAAAATATATAAACCTTTATAGATTTTAAACTTAATTTTATAAAAGTTAAACAGATAAACATATAATTGTTTAAAATTTATTTACTTTTTTTTTTATTATTTACAGTTAAACGTTGTTAGTAACTTTTAGTTTTTTTATTAGTTAAACTTACCTACCTTTGTCTCACTTTGGATTAAATTTTAAGTGTATGTAAACATTACTAAAACTAAAAAATTAAATAATATAGGTTAGTAAAATTTATAGTTCCTCCTGCTGTGTTTTTTTTCGTATTCTCATAGTTCCTTGCAGGAGAGAAATCTATTAAATAAAAATGTTCATAGGGTCAAATTTTACTGAAATAAGTAAATATATGTTACAAGTTTACAAATTTAATTTTAATAGTGATTAAATACTTAAGGCTTGAATTAGAAATTTTATAGGGGATTTCGATTTGTTGGTGTTTTATATTTAGTTAAACTCTCACTTATTAAGTAATTTAGCCACTAAATAAAACAACTATTTCTCTTTTAGGTGTAAAAGTAAAACAAATAAGTTTCTGTAATAACTCTCAATAATGATACAAATGCTTAATTATGTTTTACCTAATTCATTAATTTTTATCATGAAGCCTATTTTTTCTTTTTAATAACCAAAAATATTTACATGTTATAGTTTTTATTGTAAGTTTTCGTTACTCAATACCTATATAGCTTTATAACTAAAACAAAGTTTATTAAACGTTTATAAATAACCGCATGTATCAAAAAATGTTTTGCTGTTATTTGGTTTTCATTTTTAAATATCTAATTGGTAGTTTTATTGTGAACAAACAAATAAACGCAAAAACAAGCTATTCATGTAGCTTTATTTTACTCTTACGTTATAAGAACTAAACTGTTAAAACTTACAAGAAAGTAAAATGTATAACAATAAAAATGTTAAAACCTATAAAACAATTGAAAAAACCTATAATATAGAGTATTTATTCAAGTATTATGGAGTTGTTACGTAAAATAATGTTTGCCATTTCTATAGTTGGCTAAGTTTAAGTCGAACAGTATAAGTAAGCTTCACTCATAAAAATGGTGAAAATAGCGAACGTTTTTTAGTATTTTTGTCATTAAAAGTAAAAATATACTACTGTTTTTACGGTAACAATATTAACGTCTTAATATAAAAATGCGAAACAAATGTTTAACTAGACGTTAAGACTAAAGCACTTAGTTTAGAAAAAAAAATAGTATAAATTTTCTGTGAATATCGGGTCTTGAGTTGTATCTTTTATATTGAAGGTAATTTTTAGTTTTGAACATATTAAAATTTAGAACGATTGAAAAGTAGTTATTACTAAAATTTTAGTTCAGCCCTAACAAAAAAGGATTTATCTCATTGGATTACCTGTGGTACTTTTAATAAACCATTTTATTAATCTTTAAATTAATGGTATTTAAGACATTTGTTATTTTACCCTTTTAAGTATAAGTATGTTTGCTTATATTCAAAAAAGTAAAAAAAAAGATGTAGATATTATAAATTAAAAATATACTGTTTATTAAACTTACAAAATATTTTTTTGTTTTAAATATAAGTTAAAAAACGTATTGTTATATGACAGTGAATCAAAAATGTAGAATACTTACCATATTAACATAAAAAAATATTTAGTATTTTTGTCAAAATAACGTGATACTTTGATCTCTTTTAAGCGAGCATATTTAGACAGATCTTCAATTAAACTTTTTTTGTTGAATAAGAACCATCCCTCATCCAAGTATAAAAAATAAAAATACACATGCTAATATTTTTATACGAAAAAAAATCAAAGCTTAAAGTATTTTATGTAAAAGTATTTATTAGTTAACTAAAATACTTAAAACTACACTAAAAAATATTTGATTTTATTTTAAATTGTATACATAAATATTTATATAAAAGTATATAGGTTTTTTTTTTGTTTTTAAAAGGGTAGATCGAGTTTTTAATTTATTTTTTATAAGAACTTACGTCAACGTATTTTTTTGTTGTTTCCGAAATAAAAACTATAGGAATAAAAAGATATGAGTTTTTGCATTATGCTTATTTCAAAATTTTGACAGCTTTGTATAAGTTACTACCAGTATAATTTCGGTGAAATAAACGTTTTATTTTATATACTTAGTTTAAAATTTAAGTGTTTTTTAATGTAATTATTTCCAAAAAACTTCTTTTTACACTTACAGTCTTATAGTATTTTTATTTAAAATAAAGTATCCACTAAATTAGAGTTTTATGTTTGCATCTAAAATAACACAATATTTACAGTAACTTCATTTTTATTGTAATTAGTTTATAAGTATTTTAACAATACGCCTATCTGTAATGTTAAGAAAGTTTGTTAGAATAATCTATTTTGTAAGTTATTTGGTTTTGTTAATGTGTCTGGTTAAAAAATGACAAGTTCTTACGTAAGAAAGCGAATAATAAAACTTAAAAAAAATAATTTAGTGGTTTTATTGCAAACTTTAACTTATTATTAAGAAAATTTTAAAGCTATTGCTCAAAACACGAACCAAACATTTGGGTTAAAAATTACTTCCGGAGTATTTCATTTGAAAACAAAAATTAAACTATATCGATCAACTAACCATAAAAATTACTTAAAAAAATTATAGCTCAGAAAAATAAGAAATAAGCCTCGATTATACGACTTAAAATAAAATGTAAAAAATTTAATTGTAAGTATATTAACAATGATGGCTTAAGTTAACTTTTCTGATTTACAATGACATTATTCTGTATGGATGTACTTGAATATGGAGTTAAATGTACAAATAAACAACCTTGTTTCTAAATACAATATTTAAATGATTTTAAATATCAGTTTGTTCTCTATTTATAGAAATATTGATTAATTTACAATACTACTAAATTAATGTTTTTCTTTTCTAAAATACCTAAATTGTAGTTGTTATCAAACTTAAAGTTCTATATATATCCTTAATATTTTAATATACTTGATATTATTGTAATAAGTAATATAACAGAGCAATTAAAGAATTGCGATAAAAATTGATTCTCGTTTAATTTTTGCAGTCTTTCCCATTTGTTATACAATATATTTTATCAAACTTAGAATCATCATTTTGTAACACTTAATTTTGTAATATTAAACTTAATCAAAAACATTCTGTATCTAAGAAACAGTTTTCGTTCTATTAACATGTTGAAAGTGAATTTAAAAAGTTAATTAACACATAATATAATTTAGGATAAACAAACATTGTTAACTTGTTATAGAAAGTAATTAAAATATATAATGTTTCTGCAAAGCATTTTAAAGTAAAATTTCAAACAGTCAGAGTGCATTTCAAGTTTTGTTAAAATCAATATTCTAAATAAAGAAGTGTATGCAATAACGTTGTTAACATTTTTTATTAGACTTAAAATTTAGTCTAATAAACTATTTGTTAAATCATTTGATTAATTTATTTTAAAGTCAAGATTGCAAAGTAAAAAAATAATTTAAATTTTTTAAAGTATAACAATAAAATAAAAGCAAAAATTAAAAATCGTTATGGCATTTTGTCCGGCTATAATGAAAACTATGATCAATTGGTATTTCTTTGAATTGTTTATATTCTAAAACTAGTTAAATCTAAACAAAAACAATATACTATTAAACGTGCTATAAAGTTGTTAAACCTGTTGATATAATTTTTACAAACATTATATAGCCGAAAGCTAATGAAAAGTATTTTGATTAGTTCACCAACAGCAGATACAAAGGGTAAATGCAAAACAAATTTTTGCATTTAATATTTCGACATAGATTAATAAAAACTACAACTAAACGTCTCAGTGTTTAAAGAAACATTTCAAAATAATCGTCATTTAAGTTTTTTCTATGAAAAAAATAATAAACAAAACTGAAAAAATAGCTTAAAACATACTTCCAATTTGAAAAAAGCTTATGAAATTTCATTTAAAAACTATTAGTTTCTAGATGCAAGATGTACACGGAAATACTTCACAGCTTCATATTTAAAAAAAATATTTCAAGTTTATAATTTCGTTCCATTGAATGTATAAAAACTATTTACATATTTTTCAGTAAACTGATAGTTAATGCGGATAGTCAGAAGTATGTACAAACAAACTTCAGTTAAAGCTAAATCTGCAAAATATTCTAATTAAAAAGCTTGTACTGTTTAAAGTTTTATGGCTAAGGTCTTTTATTCCATTTGAAAACATTAATAAAAGTGCTTTGTTTTTAGTAAAACGACTAGAATAAACAGTTTAACGTCTTAAACCAAAAGAAGCTTTAAAAGATTAAAATAATTAGTTGTTTAACTGTCTTCAGTTTAAAGCCATAACGTTTAAACCTCCTCCTTTCTAAAACTGTGAGAATTGTAGGAAACGAAAGCCTCTCAATTTTTATAGTATAAATTAGACATATTAAACTTTCATGGGAAGTAAATGTGCATCGAAGCATGTCAAATTAGGTGTGACGGTACACGACATTGTTTATTCGAACCTCAAAGGAGGTAAAACTGTGGTTATGACATAAAAGTCGGCACTTTTCTGAGCCAAACATTATTTATTGTGAGCGGCTTTTACAGATAAGAAGAGACAAAACTGAAAATAAACGTTTGTATTTTTTTTTTTGATCTAATTCACTGATTGTAAAAACTTAAATATTAAAATATTATTATCGACTTATTATAATCGTACTAAAAAACTGTAATATTTAAAATGTTATGTCTTAAAATTAAAAAAAAAATAGATCAAAATGTACATACACGTTTAACTTAACTGTTAGTAATATTGGTCACTAATTTTAAGAACTATAAAACTGTCCTAATTTTAACAATTTCAACACCAAAACTTTCCATTTAGAAATTTTAGTTAATGTGTAGCAATGTAACAATTGTTTGTCAAAGAAAAGGTAAAGTTGTATCTTACACATAAACTATCTTGACTTATAGTATATTTAAATGGAAAATTAGTATTAGAATTAATAATTTCAGGTTGTTATACATTGTTGTTGGTACTTATTATTACACAACAACTGTAAATAGGATATTTTATAACAAAACTAAAAAAACATCTTGCATAAACCATAAACCAAATATCTTACATAATTTTTTTTTTCAAAACTATACAATTTGCTCTACTAAAGTAGTAAAACCTGATAATTTTGTTGATACCTAATAAAAACTGTATTAAATGAATAATAAAGTTTATATATGCAAAAAATTATCGTTTTTGTTTTAAAAACTGTCTAGCTTATATTAAATTTGGTTTGAAAAACATCCAAGTGACAATTTTTGATATCTGTTCATTAAATACAATTTTTTTAATTTTGGAACAATTACAAAAAAAAAATAACTCATAATATTTACAACTCTTTTAACATCAAAACAAATAGTGAACAAAATTTTTTTATTTTTTTTTGTGTAAAGTTTGTTGTAACATTAAACAAG
This sequence comes from Thalia democratica, assembly GCF_965202585.1. Taxonomy (NCBI): domain Eukaryota; kingdom Metazoa; phylum Chordata; class Thaliacea; order Salpida; family Salpidae; genus Thalia; species Thalia democratica. The sequence continues at coordinate 12,050 of NW_028140258.1, read as the reverse complement.
TATATATAAAAAAAAGTTTTAATAGAATTATTTTAACATAACTGCACATAATTCTCGAAACTAGGTTTGTAAAAAAATCTAATAATTTTTGACCATTTCTATATTAAAAACTTTTTCAAATTTAGAAATTAAAGTCATATTAGCACAAAATTTATATGATATCAAAGTAAATAGTAAACTTTTTTTATACTTTAACTTAAAACTAAAAGTTTTAGGATTTTAATTTAAAACCAAATATCAATGCTTATTTTAAATCTGACCATCAAAAGATTAAATTATTTCTGAGTAGTTTTTTGACTTTTTTAATTAACGTTGATTATCTTAATCTTACTAATATAAATTAATTTCTAATTACTTCTAATTAAAGCCTAACTATACAAAAAAAATATTTCCTATAAAAACTAAATTAATCATAACAATAATATAGTAGTACCTTGTTACTAAATATACTTCAAAAATTTACAGTATTTGTTTATACAAAGAACATATAACAGTATTTAAAATTTTTGTATACTTTAAATCTTTTTTTAAGTTATATGCTTTAATAAAATCGTTTTGTACTTAACATGTATGTATCAGAGGTTGGAACCAATTAAAAAAACCACTTCAGTATTATTAATTGTATTATAAGAAAGCCAAAAAATATTTCACAATTAGTGCTATTACCACATAAAAGAAAATATTGTTTTATAAATAAATACTTAAAGCTATTGTTTAGCGTGCTTACGACTTTCTTATTAAATCTATTTAATGAGAAGCAGTGGATATTTGAAAAATGTTTATGTACCACGTTGATAGTTTGTTTATTTTATATCAACTTGATACATAAATTATTTTGAAATATAAGAAAATTATAACTTTTATTTTGTTTGAAATACTGATATAAGATAAGTTTAAAAACTGCAATTAGTAGATTTCTTGTTAATCGATTTAGTTTGTATTTTTTTTGTGTTCCGATTTGATTACCATATAATTAATACATGCTTACTTGATAATTTTTTTTTTAAACTTTTTCCCAACTGTTTTCGAAGTTCATTAAATAAAAGCTAAACCATAACTGGAAGGGCAACATAGATCAATACTTTTGTATTTGATCTAATCACTTGATACAACTTTTAAGCTTTTAAAGTATTATTGAAACAAATAAAATTAATAAAACCCTTAAAAATATGCTTAGATAGTAAAATAGTATAATTGTTTTTTAGCTCCCTAGTTTTCTTACAACTAAAGGTAAAAATCAATATTGTTTTAAAGTTTATTTTGAGAGTAAGGCAAAAGTAAAAATTAGTTTCAATAAAAAATTTTCAGTAAAAATTAATGTTTTAAAATGTTAGAAGTATTTACGTTGTTAGATTGTAATTGATATTTTTTAAGATTAAAACTAACACGGTTTAAAAATTGTGCATCAGATTTACAAATATCTAATATAGTAATTTTGTTTACTTAAAAAATGTTTAGTCTGTTTATTACTTATTTTTAGTGTTTTTCTTTAACTTTTCGTGATACCCTAACAAAATACCGGGTGAAGAGTTTTTATATTAAGTGGCTAAATCATAAAAAACATGGTTTAGTATAAAAGTACGAGTTACAATTAAAAACACTCATTGTTAATTTTTAAGATTAGTTGAAACTGAATCATAGAGTTTACGGTGCGTAAATTCTCACCAATTTTTATCAAACAAATTAGAAAAATTAAACCGTTCACACTACTAAAACAAATAAAAATGTAAGCAATCTTTTTATTGTACGTATTATATTAAATAAGATCACGCAAAAAGTTTCTCTCGTTTTTAATTTTGTATTTCTGAGCAATGGTTAATTGTTGAGCTTAAATCACATTCAGTGTTAGTTAATATTTTTCTAAACAAAAGATTAGGTTTTTAAAAAAGTGACAAAACTTGTTAAAAATTAACTAAAGTAGTTTTTGACTTATTGTTTAAAAATATTGTTTGACTGTTTAAAGTAGCAAAAGCTACAATCGTATAGAACAAAAAAAAGTCTAATACAAAAACAAAAGCTGATACAAAAAAACATTTATTTCAAATGAATTGATAATATTTAACTTGTAATATTCTAATTTTCTTTCTGCAATTTTTCAAGTTAAAACATAACAAAAATATAAGTTATTCAATTTAAGTCATTTAATTTTTTGTTATATTTAAATAATACTACTGGTTTACAGTAAGCTCTTTCAAAATAATAATTTCACATATTTTCGTGATGTGTTTCAATCATTTTTCCATGATTGTAATTTTATTTAGCTAAGTGTTTTCTTTTATCGTACAGTAATTTATTATCATGCCGTTTATTTTATATTAAGTAAAATATGAACAGTTTGCGTCAAATTACAACAGCTAAGTGGAATTTATTTTAAAAAGACACATAAGTGTTCTGCATAAGATGAAAGAAAAAGTATAGCTATTATATTTAGTAAAGTCAAGATAACCACAAATTACAATTTACATACTAATTTCAAATTAGTTTGACATTGTGTTTCGATTATTTTTTAAATAAGTATTAATTTTTTTTTTCGAATACAAAAGTATATTCATGACTAAAAAAATAAAGAATATGATAAAAGATCATAATTCTATCTAATAAAGCTATTAATTGGGATTTAAGGCTAAATTTTATATTTTTATCACATAACTTTTAGATTTGGTACACCATCTACATTAATATTTTGATTATATTTTAATGTTAGATATCATTGTTTTTTTAATACCGTTTTTGTGCCTACGTAATATCTTTTTAGTATAAATGATTTTATTTTATACATTATTAAAAAGCTAACAACACCAACTTAAAAGCTACATTAAATAACTTTGTATTTCTAAGTTTATACTTCTTTTTTTTTAAATTCCGTAATCCTAGTTTATGATATTACTAGTAACCTAGGATATAAAAGCTTACATAAAAAACTTTATTCATATAACTGTATGATTATTTATACTTTTTTGTGGGTTTTGATATACCATCTGTATTAACTTCTAAAAAACAATGCTTTAGAGTCTCTAAAAATATAAGTTATATTGTTTAAAAGGCTGCTACTTCAGTATTATTATAGTGTGAGGTTTAAATGATTATCAAAACAAATATATGTAATTAATCTTCAAGCAACTAAGTAATATTCTTATAACTTTTATTTTTAAATTAAAAGCTAAGAAACCTAAGTACTATGACATGACATATTTAATAACTTGTTACCAACATTTTTTCAAATACCAACAAAAACTTTTTATGGTAAATTATATTGTTAAGCTATGAAACACATGTTAAAGAAATCATTGAAATAACGAGTTCAATGTTAGCATAAAACTTAAAGTTGTTAAGCTTTTAAGTTAAAAGCTAGAAGTTTTAAATTTTTTATGTGCTTTGATTTGTAATTTAAAAGTTATTCTTTACGTACTTAATTTGTCAATAGTAGATGAACTAAAAGATTAAAATTACAGCAGCTAGATTAGCAAAATATAAATTAATTTTTCATAATTTTAAAAGTTCTAGTTATATTTGCAAGTGTATAAAAAATTTAACCTATTTTGCCTATAGCTCATTAAACCTAACGTTTTAATAAAACTGTTAAAATTAAACTAATGTATACAATGCATACATATATATGTTCCTGTATAAAAATGTAATATTAAACTAATAGAATAATAAGATTTTCATAACTAGTTAGTTTAATTGTTTAGTTTTTTTTACTTTTAAGCTTTATAACTACGAATTGACTTTTATTTCAATATATACATTTTAGTCTCAAATGCTTCAGATAAATAAATACTTGTTTATTCTAAAGTTAAAAGATTGTAGATCATAAAAAATAAAAACATAATTTAATGCCTTAAAATACTTAATGGTCTATATTATGTTAACGTGGTCTTTTTATAAATATACTCTTGATTAAAAAGTTACATATATATATGTTTCTGGAATATAAAAAATTTCTAAAACCAATGGCAAAATAATGAATGTTTTCTACTTAAATAAAAAAAACGTAAATAAAAATTTTATTTAAACTTACTGGTTACGTTTTCGTCATTAAAACAATTTAAAAAACGACTTAATAACTGGAGTTTCAATTTTGCAAAGTCAGGAATCTATATGTGACATAAGATAGTACTGTTAAGCCGTTTAAAACTTTGTTTTTTTTTACACAAAAAAAATATTATTAAAGTTCAAACATTAACTTACAATTATTTTAATGTTAGTGTTTAGTTTATTTTCATGTTTAAATTTTAGTAGTAATCTGATTGTACAAACAATATTGTCAACTGACTATGTATATTAGACAAAAATATTCTAAATGTTTAAATAACAGTTCATTTAAAAAAACATATATCACTATAGCTTTGCTTAAATTACTTTATCTGTGTTTTGTAGCCTGTTCAAAAGCTGTGTATATTCGTGTAATGTACAATTGACTTTTTTTCAACTTTTTATTTTCAAACGAAAAACATTTTAAAAAAACTTAGATCTATTTTCTAAGAATACTAAGCCGATTAAAAGTAAAAGATGAATTAATTTAATAGTGAGTTAATATTCAATAAAGTATAACTCGATCCACCTAAGAGCAAAGTATTGCGATTGTAGTAGTTAATTTTATTTTATTAGTGATTAATTCACTAACATACTATATAAATGATAGTTCAGTTTTTCTTAAAAAGTTTAAACATTTTATAAATGATTAGTTAATTAGTTAGAAATTATAAAGTATTATGATTGAAAAAGACTGAAACACAAAAATGCAAAACAATAACATACAACTTTGTTCAAAGCTTGTAAAAAATGTTTGTGGAATAATTTTTTTTATGACTAAAATGTTAAGGTCAAACTCAATGCAAATTGTAAAAATACCACTTTGTTCAAAGCTTGCATCATAAATACAAAATAATACGACGTAATGCGAAGTTTATAGCATCATAGTAAAATTAATAGCCATTATATTTTCAAATTTAACACAAAACGTGATCAGTTAAAACATTATGAGGTAAACTTTGATGAAAAAACATTAAAAACATTATAAGAGGTATTGCGTAGTGTGCCTAAATTAGTGATTATTCTAAAAATTAGTTAAAAAAGTTTTTATTTAGATATTTGATTTGATTATATTTTTAAGTTAGGATGTTCTTTTAAAGTTTTAATAATCACCTTTTTCTGACATTAGTTAGTTTGTTAACTTTAAATACCTTTTTTTTTAAATATTATTTTAACTATTAGGTTTAATGTTAAGCTACTTTTTATCAGTATTTTATTATGTGCTTTTTATCCAAAATATAAAGTTGTGACATATTGATTAATTTGAACTTTAAGTTCAAATTTTTATACTGTACTTAGTTTGAAGTGCTTTAACATACATTCTTCTTTTATATATCTTTTCAAATATTTTAGTCAATTGTCAAAGTTGTTCAATAATTTTCATTTCTAAAAGTTTGTATAAAGTATCATGGATGCTTAAAATTATTTTTTATTTAAAGCTAGTGTAGTAGTTTGTTTAAAACTAGGCAAAATTCTATGAAAATAGAAAATATTCTAAATTGTAGACAATTAAAATAATCTGTTATAATAAAGCAATTTACTTGTTGCACGTAGTTATTCTAAAAGAACATAAACTTTAAACGAAAGTATTTTCACAATAGTTAAAAACTAACAGGTTTTTATTTATTCTCAAACAGTACAAATTATATAAATATAAATAAATTCACCTTGTACACTGTAGTAACTTATCTTTAAAACTAAACAAAAAAAAGTTTCGAATTAGTGATCTTGAGGTCATAAGACAATATATAAACGGTTGTTGGAATAGCGAGGAAAAACAAAATATTCAAAAACATATTAATTTTATACTTTATTTTGTTTATGGGAACTTTGATAAATAAAAAACTTTAAATTTATAAGTAAAGTGCTTTTTTTTTAAGTTTTTATTATAGAAAAACTGAATTAAAAGATTTTCCTCTAGAACCTAAAACAAGAAAATCTTGAATTTTCTACAAAGTATTTAGCAAAGGTCATTTAGGATTATTACAGTTATATTTTAAAGCGACTTATCGGATTTTCTGCTTTTAAAAGCACAGTAACCCGTTAAGCATGACATCATAATTGGTAGATATTCGAAGAAAGTTTGGACATAGTAAAGTTTTTAGGTTGGTTTTCATTGAAATAGCTTTTAATTATTGGATTAAAGAAGTAACGTGTCTTTAAAAATAAGGTTTATGACCGCTTTGTTTTGAAACCGCATTATTCTACCGCAAATGAAATAAAAAACTATTTTTTAAACGACGGTGATAAAAATATAGAGAACATTTATTTATAAATAACTTAGTTTAACTAAAATATACTAAAATAGAATGCTATATACGTACTTTTATACCAAGTTTTAGTTTCAACATGCCGTCTTTAAAAACAAATTTAGCACATAAGCTACTTGTTAATATATAAAACAACGATTATTTTCTTTCTATAAGAAGGTTATTCGTTAACACCAATCAAGAGTGAATGTGTTTTATTTTGTTATTGTTTTCTTGTTATTCAGTTCATTTTACCGTCAAAAACTATATTTTACAGATATCTCGTTTTATTTTAGTATTGGTATTCTATATATGTTTTAATGATGTAACAAAATAGTAAAATATAGTCTTTTAAACAGCTAAATAGTATTTATATTCTATACATTTATTGTTTATTCTATACATTAAGTTTAAAAAGTCAGAAATGTATAAATATATTCATCTACTTAGTTTGGTCATGTCTAATTAGCCTCATGTAATTCTAACAACAATCTTAAAACTTACAATCAAATATATATTCTTCAAAAAGCATTGTATGATAGTAATTAAAAAAGAAGTTTGTTTAAACAATCAATTTTTTTTATATCACTCATTCACAAATTACTCTGTCAACATTTTAATTTTTTATTTAAGTAAACCAAAAATATAATTAACTATAATTTTTATTAATAGAACCAACAGAGCAAGTTAGGAAAATAACATAACACCAATTGTGAGTTTTACAACTTAATTTGTAAAAAGTAAAACCATCTTTATCAAAGAAGCAAGTTTTATTTTCTATAATCTTTGAAAAGGAATGTTTTATGGGTAAAGAAAAAAAATAACTCTCATATTACTGTTTAATTTACAAGTTATTACTTAATTATTATGTTAATTTAACAAAAAAAGTACATTAATAGTTTAGTTTTAGTTGCTTTACGAAAATATTTATTCGACGTCATTGAAACTACTTTAAATTAAATTAAAAAGAACAGCTCGATTTTGCAGACTTATACCGAAAGTAGAGTAAATTACTTGCTTCATTATGTAAATATGCAGGTGTTACTGCAAATAACTTGTTTCGAAAGTAAGTTAAAGCGCATACTAGCTTCTAAATAACCTTTGATGTTTAAAAATAAAACTGCTAATTTTGACTTTTATTATTTAATTGACTGCAATAAGGTAAAAATGGGTATGAAATTTTTACGTAATAATTATATTTGCTCAATATATTAAGTTAATTTCGTTTAAGTTACATACTGACTCTAAAACTTTAATTGCCTAAAATTTATATTCGTTCGTTTAAAAAGACAAGATATAAGCTTTTAATTCTTTTTAAAAGTTTTATATTATGTTGGAACTGTTAAAATTGTATTAGACTAAGTAGTTTTAGGTTTAATGTGTAAATTAAACCTCAAGAGAGATGAGTATTAAGTTTCTTGTTTTTACTTTTAGGTCGTTCCTTAAAACAAACAATTTAGTATTAAGTATTTTTAAATAATATATGAAAACGATTTATTTTCGCAACTTAAAATAATTGTGCTCAATTATTAATTTTAAACAATTTATTTCTTATACTCTCGGCACAGTTAATGTTAATCGTCTTGCTTCAACTTTACAGAAAAGTTTAAAAATTAGATTAAAAACCACCTACAAAAAGTAAAATCATAGAGTTTTATCCATTTGTTTAACAAATGTAGGAAATTTGTTTCATGAATATTGTTGTGTATTTTAGTTGAATCAAAATACTAAAATTCATGTAAGACGTGTTTAAACTATATTCCTTTAAAAGCTAATCTGTACTAATAACGAAGATAAAAGTACAAAGTACTAATACCTATAGTATATCTATTGGGCTATTTCAATTTACAACTAGTAGATAAATTATAACTAGTATATTACAGATTAAGTTCGTACTGAAAAAAATTAACTCATTTAAAGTATATTTAAAATATATTTCTGCATTTATTATGAACTTGCAAAAAGTTTAAAAAAAAAAAGTAAAACGAAATGAAGTTGTTGGTAAAAAATTAAAGCTATAAATCGTTATAAATACTTTGATTATTTTTTCAAAAAAGCACCATTTTTTTTGATGTTAAGCATAAAAAAGAGTGTGGACTTTACACAATGTTTAACTTTAGTTCTTTAATTAGGATGACCCATGTTATGATTGAAAAGTAAACTTTTTTAAAATAAAATAAAAGTTATCAATATACATATAAGATTAAAGTATTCAAAATAAAAAAAATAAAAAATAAAGAACAATTTAGTGTACTGAATATTAACAAACATTATGACTAGGAAATTACGAGAAAAATTTCAAGTTTTAATAAATTATAAAGGAGTAGACTTATAACTTTGACAGTTCTATTGTAGCTATTATGCACAAAATCGTGATAGTTTAAGTATGTGTTTTAATAAAAAACACAGTACACATTTTTACGCAAACTTCTTTTATGTCTTACTATTAGCTTATTTGCAAGCATCAATTTTAATAAGGAAAAACAGAATTTGTTACAAAAATTTTAAACAACTTTAATCCATATTTATTACTAAATCAATCACAATGCAGCTTTATTTTTAGTAACACTCAATTCTGACTTGTGTAAACAACTATAAAGTGGTTTTTAAGTGTTTATATTCTAGAAAACAAAGTTTTATACTTATTGATCGATCACTTAAAACTGTTTAAAGCTTCCATTTGTTATTTACAGTAATTTAAAACAATAACATGCTTATAAAACGTAAAAAAAAACTATAAGGTAGATTTTATTTCTTTATAAATATCATTTTATGTAATATTTAGATAAAAATTGAATAAAATTACCATAGTTAGTTAACATTTAAATAAATTATTCAAAATATTAATTTACAAAGTATATATTTAATGTAAAAGTTAAAAGATTATTACCTTATTTTTTAATATGCAGTTACGTGTTAAATCGTTTTTTAGATATTGTGCTCAGAAATGGTTTTTAATTTTGTTAAACGTTAATTTTTAACATTATTGGTTTAAAATACCACTTATTTCTTTTTGTATTAGTAGTAAATATCTTTGAATAGCTTTAAAATGTATAAAAACAGTTCATGATATAATTTTAAAAGTATTTTGAAAAAAAAGAAAAACGTGCGTTAACATCTAAATTAATAAATTTTAAAAGTTATTTTTTGTCAAGTAGATTTAGTAGTTGTAATCTTGACAAAACAAATATGTACCCTGATACAAGGAAGAAAGCTCATAAGTATATGTAGAAGTGATACAAAACGTCAAAATTATATAAAGATCTTAACAAAACCTTTTAGGTTTTACAAAGCTAGTATATCATAGAAAATTAATTATAACACTTACTAATAAAAAAACAAAACCAGCCGATATAATAATAAATATTTAAAAAATTAATTAAAAAAAAGTTTCAGTTTTTGTCCTTTTAGTTTACACATAAAACATGTATGTAAGTTATTTTATAAAATATTGTTTTACGAACTGAACTAGCTTCTTAGGTATAAGCTGCAGAAAGCTGATGAAATTCAATTAAAAATTTGATTTTTATCAACTTGTATCCATCCATTGTTACATTCTTAATCGCTTCTATACAAAATTGAATGCACACCGTTGATATTTTTTTAGGTCATTAAATGGATGTTAATGTTCACAGTTTTATGAGATTAATGAGTTGTTAAATACGCTTGTAAACTTTATTTATGCTTGTTGTGAACAAGTTGATAAATACATCTTTTTTTAATTTGATGTATTTTTTATTTTTAGAATAGAAAGCTAACGTAACTATGAATCTAACTCATATTATACTGTTGTTACACTTGGATATATACTTGTGTTTGTTGTAAACAAAAAGATAAACATATTCACAACTTAAACTCTTCATAATAAAAGTTTATACATTTTAAATCAAAAGTTAAGTCTTTAATATGTCTAAGTTGTATTATACTATTGTTACACTTCGATAAACTATTTAAGCTGATTTTAATATTCTTCTTTTCACAATAAATTTTTGATATTAAATTTAATGCAAATATTTCTTTTGTTAAACTTTTATACTGCAAGCTTGTTAGCAAACATCAATCAAAATTCATACAAACAAAGAGATTAACTTTTATATACAACGATTTTTTACTTTCAATAAAAAGTTTTTTCGTTAACACCAATCAAGAGTGCATGTGTTTTACTTTAATTATTGTTTTTTTATTGTTCCGTTAAAAACTATATTTTACAGATATATATTTCATTTTAGTAGTGGTTTCTTATATGTTTTAATGATGTAACAAAATAGTAAAATATAGTCCTTTAATAAACAGCTAAATAGAATTTTTTTTCTATACATTAAACAAAAGTTAAAAAAAGTTAGAAATGTATAAATGTATTCATTTACTTAGTTTGGTCGTGTCTAATTAGCCTCATGTAAAACCAGCAATAAATTTTTAAGACTTACAATCAAATATATGTTGTTCAATAAAGTGCTATATGATAGTATTTTACAAAAAAGAAGTTTGATCAAATCATAAAAATCTGTTTTTATAACAGTTATTCTTAAATTACTCTTTCAGCATTTTTTTTTAAATTAAGTAAACCAAAAATAAAATTAAAAAAATATTTAATAATAAAAACAACAGAGCAAGTTAGATAAATAACATAGCACCAATAATGAGTTTTACAACTAAATTTGTGAAAAGTAAAATCATCTATACTAAAGTAGCAAATTTTTTTTTAAATATTTTTAAAAAGATACATTTCTAATGGCAAAGAAAAAAAAACTCTCATACTACTATTTAATTTACTAGTTATTACTTAATTATTATGTTAATTTAATAAAAAAAGTACATTAATAGTTTAGTTTTAGTTGCTTTACGAAAATCTTTATTCGACGTCATTGAAACTACTTTAAATTAAATGAAAAGGAACAGCTCGATTTTGCAGACTTATATCGAAAGTAGAGTAAATTACTTGCTTCATTATGTAAATCTACAGGTGTTACTGCACATAACTTGTTTCAAAAGTAAGTTAAAGCGCATACTGAGTTTTACACAACCTTTAATATTTGAATTAAAACTGCTAATTTTGACTTTTTTTATTTATTTAACTGCAATGAGGTAAAAATGAATATTAAATTCTTACGTAATAGTTATATTTGATTTAAAAAGTAATTAGTTTCATTTTAGTGTACATATTGACTCTTAAACTTAAATTGCCTAATTTTTTTTTCATTTATAACAAAAAACAAAGTATAAGCTTTTAATTTTGTTTTAAAAAGTTTTATGTTGTGTTGGAATTGCTATAATGGTATTAGACTCACTAGTTTTAATTTTACTGTGGTAAATCAAATCTCAAAAGAGATGAGTATCAAGCTTTTTGTTTCTACTTTTAAGTACTTTCTTAAAACAAACAATCTAATATTAAGTGGTTTTACATAACATACAAAAATTATTTGTTTTCGCAACTCAAAATTAATTTATACTCAATTATTGATTTTAAACTATTTTTCTCTTTATACCATCGGCAAAAATACAGAAAAACTTAAATACACCTACAATAAAAGTAAAACTATAAAGTTTTATAAAACATTTATTTAACAAATGTAGGAAATTTGTTTCATGAATATTGTTGTGTATTTTAGTTAAATCAAACTACTAAAGTTCGTGTAGGACATGTTTGAACCTTATTCGTTTAAAAGCTAATATGTTTTAATAAAATAAATTACAAAGTACTAAGATCTAAAGTATATCTAGCGAGCTATTTTAATTCACAGCTAATAGATTGAATAAAACTAATAT
>NW_028140257.1:0-31505 GCF_965202585.1 Thalia democratica | reverse complement strand
TAAAAAACTAAAGGTTATTTTTTATTAATATTGTTTTTAAATTCTAAACTGACTTACTTTACATGCAAAGGTTTTTGATTACTAAACTAGTTTTGAACAAAGATAAAATGTAATCTTTAGTAGTATTATTACTTCATAACAATGAACAAAATTTATGAAATTTTCTTACAGCATGAAAGCTAAAATATTTGTATCATACAAATAGGTTAGTTTTAAATATTGAAAAATTTTATAATTTTTTTCTGACCGAAACTGTTCGGATAAGTGAATAAGCACTGTATTTATTTAAAAAAGTAAAAAAAATGCGTATGTAGGTTTAATTAATACCTACAAACTCTTTTTGTGGAAAATTTATAATCTTTTTTGAGATATAACTAAAATTAATTTTAAAACACTTTTTTTTTTCACTACCATAGTCTTAATATTTAGACCTTGCATTGTCAAGGTAACTTTGCGGATATATTTTCACTGACTAATTCATTTCATGCAGTCATCACGATTAAAGCTTTACTTAGCTATTTTTATTAAACAGAATCAAAAAAACCTTATACTAGAATAAATACATTACAAAGATGCTCAAATAACATTTTGGTCCAAAGACCTAGGTGCATGAAAAGACTTCTTGGTCATAGAGTCGCACACCAAACTTTAAAAAAAAATCATAAAGTTCTAAAACAGTAGCTAAAAAAAAAATTCTTAAATAGTTGGGTCGCTTTCAAGATCATACATATTTGGCAGACTATTCACGTTATTAAGAGCATTGTCGAACAACATTACGCTTAGGATAGAAATGAAATAAGTTTTATGCCAATCTACCTAACATTTTATCTACACTTCGTAAGATTTTTGCGGTAGCAGAGGTGACGTTAGCTATTTTGCAGGCCCAAATAATTTTTGAATTCCATCTGATTTGGTGTCGCCTCTATAAGCGTTAGCTTTAATATTAGCGCAAACTTTTAACCAGAAATCATAAGCGCATTTCTATCAGTTTTTCGAAAACCCTTTCTTGCTTTACGTAGTCTGTTTAAACACGTTAAAATACAAAGTGTAAAGTGTAAATACTTTGATTACGTTGAAATTCAACGTGAGCTTGTCGTTATATCCTAATAGGGGTAACGTAAAATAAGTTGCGGACTTTCAAACATATTTTTGATACTTTGAATTGTCGTAACTTAAATAGTCGTGCACCCATTTACTCTTTACAACTACGATGATTCCATAAAAGGTTCATTTAGCAGCGAGTTAAAAAGACATTTATATTATTTAGTGTCACTGTAAAATTAGTTTTTGTATAAAAATTTAATTTAATATAACACTAAAAAAAATACCTTAAATTCAGGGTCTTGCAAAATTATTCTCCAAATAAGGTATGGTGACCATGAAAAAATGAATGCTCCAACCAGCAAAGCAACAACAACTACTGCTTGCTTTGACGAAGCTTTAAGTTAGGTTTAAATTAAAAAACGCATAAATTTAGAAATATTATTTTTTATTTTTTAAATCTTAAAATAAATTTAAAGGTTTAATTATAAGACTTTTGAGTGTTGAAGTAACTTGTATTTTTGAACTAATTTTATCACAGTATTTAATAAATTTAGAGTTCCGCTCTTCACAAAAAGACAGTTTGTTATGTTCGCCCTCTGGAGGCATTATACTTGACTAAAGTCAAACAGATTAGTTAAGTGAAAACCTTATTTTCTGAAACGACTAGTGTATTTGGTTATCAAACATAATGCAAACTTAGAAGTCTAAACAATACTTTTTAAATTTATTATTAAGTAAAAACTTTTTAAGGCAAGCTTACTTGGTTTTTGTCGTATACTTCTTACCCTACTCGATGCAGTTCGAAGGATTGCAGTATAAGATATTACAATTATAACGACAGGGATTAAATAAAACACCACAAAGTTTAGGGTTTCGTAAGTTAAGTACACTTTCGAACCATAATGCTGCAGTTGTCCACAAGTATACCCTTCTAAACTTTGATTTCCTGTTTCATATACTCCTAAGAAAATTAAGAAAAGGTTAAAAATAAATAATCATATGCTTGAAAAGTCTATTTTAAGTTGGTTTTGTACTATCATATTTATTAATTTTTTTGATTAATAGGACTGTTTCTAAGTATAACTTTAAGTGTAGTTGCCATTTGATAACCTAAATTGAATTTGCAGTGATTTTGTTTTTCAAAGCAGGGATGTTTTATATTATGCTATTTTAAATATATCGGCTCTAAAAATTGTATTTTTTAATCAAAAACAAATTTAGAAAAACTCAAATTACTGCAACAAATTGCAACTTCCGAGCAGATTTACAATAGACAAAAAAACCTGAATAACTGTATTCCATGAATTCTGTTGAAACTTCGTAAATATAGTTTTCTGTTGCGTTTATCAAATTCTCCAAATCCTCATCCGTAATTTCAGTACCTGGAAAGCTCATGCTGCAGGAGTCTTTTCCAAGTATAACTTTAACTTTTGAGTACAACATAAAAGGAATGCCACTCGCTAAACTGACCAACCAAACAACCAAACAAACTCTAGTTGCATTTTTTCTGGTTCTGTGTACTCTGGTTTCTATCAGATAAACCGTTGCTAACACGCGATCTAAGCTCATTGCAGTCAAAAGCAATATCGAAGCGTGGTAGTTTATATGGTCCATCACTGAAAACTACTTTTTTGTTTATCTTAAATATAAGAATTTAAAAGTAACTTAAAAAATATTAACACTTTTAATCAGTGTTTTTCAAAGTGTACGTAAAAATACAATTACTGTGCGAGAAAATTTTTATAAGCAGTTAGTCTAAATATATTTCTTAGAAAGATAAAGATTTAAACCTATTTATTAAAACAAAATTTAATGTAGCTTAACTTTATCTATCTTTTATGTATTTAACTCCAGTCATATTGCTCAATAAAAAGTACAAATAAAATTTAACAACTTCTTTGTATATAAAATTATTAGTTTAATTTATTTGCACACCTTATTGATTTATTTTGCACAAATTGCAAAAACTTTGTGTACTCCTGTTTTCAATAATATCCTTTAAATTTCAATTTTTATTCGAAGAGATATGTTACAAACAAATTAATTAAAAAAAACTTAATACTATTTATGTTTTTTATCATTAAAGTATTTTGTCATTAAGTATTAACCTTGTACAAATTTACAAAGATGGTCGCCAAAGTACCAGCCCGCTTCACCTTGTATGAGGGGTAAATGAAAAGGGAGGGTGAAGAGAAAGAAAAGGTCTGCAACTGCCAAGTTGACCACCAACATTTGAGGGACACTTCGGTTGGCTCGACTCTTTTCCCACACAACAATCACCAAAATGACCATCAAGTTGCTAATCACTCCCGTTGCTAATATTTGAAGTGCTTTTTTAAGTTTTTAAAGTGAAATATTTTAAAACTAAATCTAAAACATTACAGAAAGTTTTAGATTAAGAGTCAATTCAACGTAGCATCTTTATTTAGCTTTTTAATCGATCATTAAATAACCTTAAGTTTAGAGATATAAAATATTTTACAAAATTTGTTATTTATTTAAAAAGTTTATATAACTCTATTTAATCATCCACATATAAAAGTTTTGTGTAACTTTAATCTTTATATAAATATATATTTAATAAAAGATAAAGTAATTTCTTTTAATATTCTTGCTAAACTTTTTTAAAGTTATAGCTTTTGTTTATGAATTTATATATAGTTTAAAAATATAAACTTACCTGATACTATCGGATAATATATGTTTTTAGCGTAGTTTTCCCATTCTGAGCTCATTTTTTTGTTTAAAAATTCTATGTGAATAAATGTAGCTTTCTTGTATATGTATTTTCCTCCTTAAATTTAAAACTAAGAAATCTTATATAAATTTTTTACCGTCATAATTGCTTATCATTCTTTATATATATTTATTATGAAACTTCCTAAGCCTAATCATTATTACTGTTAGCTGTTAAGTCATTATTTTTATGAAATATTTTTATAGGTAGTATTTTAGTTGTTACTTAAAATTATTAAAATGCAAATAGAACTTACAAGATTTTGTGCAAAATGGTTTGAAGGTTGGAAGTTTTGTTTACTAAATTTTTAGATTTATATATACAAACATCAATTTGTAGAGTATTGTTTTGTATAATATTTAAAGGTAAGCATGTCAATAGTTTGAAGTCATTCATTATATTAAAATGTTTTTTGTTATTTACTTTCCTTGTATTATTTTTCAAGAAGTTGTAACAATTAAAAAAGGCAAAAAAAAGTTTTTAAAACGTAGTTATCTTTGCAACAATCTACCTTACAAGTAGCAACTGTAAAATAATTGAATTATACATTTTAAAATGTAACACAATTATACAATTAACTTATCTACATGCATTACAACT
Organism: Thalia democratica; assembly: GCF_965202585.1. NCBI lineage: Eukaryota > Metazoa > Chordata > Thaliacea > Salpida > Salpidae > Thalia > Thalia democratica. The sequence goes on along the minus strand of NW_028140257.1, from coordinate 27,124 downwards.
ATTTTGATAGAAATTTGTTATAACGCCGAAGTTTAAAAGAAATAAGATGTATTTGTTATAAGATACCACCTAAAATAACACGTTTAAGTTCCTATACGTTAATTAGTAAAATGTTTCACCCTTTAGAATCGATGTAAATGTTTAAAATCATCACTAGTTTTTCTGAAAACATTTATCTAACCAAATTAACAAATTTGTAATTTTCATAAATACCATTTTAAACATTTCGATTATATTATTTATCTATTTTATGTTTAGTTCATACTTCATACTTAAAATATTTTCTATTTGATTTATACATATACAAAAAAATTAAAAAAAAAATCTTGTATAATCAGATAATACAATTATAGAATAATTCATGTCAATTTTGTAGAAGCTTGTACATTATAATACTTTTTTTTCTATTGCTCTTAAACACAAACAATTAAAATTTTATTTTAAAAGAATTCTGTTCACAATAAGTAAAAAGTTTTAGATAATGTCGATTTTACAGTCTACTTCAAAAGTATTCAAGTATATTATTTTTCTCATGTTATCAATACAAACTAGATTTGACAAACTGTATGCATTGAAATGCATTTGGTTTCGTAATTTCTATTGCTACTTCTGTTTAAATATCAAAAGAGATAAAAGTAGATAAGGTATAACGCATAGTATCAGTTAAACTCTATAAGTATGAGCAACTTGATAACGAAACTGTTATGAAAGTTTTACTCAACTTAAAAATGTCTAGTTTTTTTCAAACTAGAAAAGTTTGTGTAAACAATAAGGTCAATCTAAAAAAACTTTACTTTAAATAAATAATGAGACTAATTAATCTTCTTAAAAACTACAGTTTATTTTTAATTTTTAACTTAAAGAGTTATCCAAACGAAAGTTTGATACCTTTCAATTTTTTTATAGCTCTACCTCTAATTTTTAAGACTTTAGAAAGAAAACTTATTCAAACTGATTATAATAAGTTCATGAATTATAAAGTTTTTAACTTATACATATTAAAATGGCAAAAAAAAATTATGCTTTGCTTTATCGGTACTTATTTTTATTTTTATCGTTTCAAAACAAAAACAAGTTTGTGACTTAAATATTTTTTACTTTTACTTGCATATCTTTATATCAAAGAAAAACATTAATACCCACATTCTAAACACTAAACCCTATATTATATTAGATTATAGCTTTATAATTGAAAGGCAATTTTTAAGTTTTTATTTATATTTCAGTACAAACTAAGATATTTTACAAGTGAAACGCTTTTTATTGATTACTAATTGTAAGTTTTTACAACTTCATATTTTATGAGCTGTATTTAGAAATATAAAAACCGCTAAAATAAAAAAGAGAAACAAAGTTTTGTTTTCAAAGAAAAAGAGTGAAAAATATGTTCAACAAACATACTACTATTTTTTTGTTAAACAAAAGACACTTAAATACAGAATCCTTTGAAAATTTAAGCTTTATGATTATAAAATAAATAGTTACTTAATTTAAAACAAGAAAGCTTTTAAGCGTTTTGATTCGCTAAATTTGATGTAAAAATATTACAACCATTCCTTATAAAAAAGAATACTCAGTGTAGAATATACATGATGAAAAACTAAGGGCAATTAAACAGCTAATATCGTATCAAGAAAAGTTTTTTTTAAACGTTGTTGTGAAATATTTGTTTTTGTCAAAGAATTCTTGTCTTTGAAGAGCAAACTATTATATATACTATAGTCTTACTAAGTTATGTTTACAATTTATGGGAAAAATTTGTATGAAACTAGTAACTTTTAAGACATCATTAGTTTAAATTTATTAGTTTTTGTACTAGAAAAATACCTGATTAAAAAATAAATTGATATACAAATAAATTTTTTAGATATTAATAACTAATTATGTATAACATTTGTTTTAAATACATTAGATGAAATAATTAAAATTTAGATATTACGTATATTATACAAATAAATATTCTTTGAACTTAAATTATCTACAGACAAAAGTTAAAAGAAAAACAATTCTACCTACGTACTGAACTTTTCATTAAACATATGTTCTATTCTGAAAGTCTGCAAAAGCTAATTCGACCAACTGTTCATAATTCTTCAAGTTTTAACAAATTCTAAATTAGCGTTTAATAAATTCTAACTGATACAAAAGTTGTAAAATGTACTATAACTTTGGAGAGAAATAGAAAAGTATATAGTTTTGCTGCACCGTTTGAAAAAAAAGGAATATTTGTATGCTTAATACGCGTAAAAATTGCTAAAGTCTAGTTTACAAAAACTTGTAGCTTTCCTTGTTGAAAACACGAAAAACTTGTATGCGGAAAGATAAATAATACTTATCAAATTTATTTTATGTACTTTTAATTTAACTAAATTATCGAACATAGTTTACTTTTTTAGCATATAAGTGAAAGCCACACTTTTTAAGCAACTTGTCTGAATAAAAATTCAAAGTTTAAAAAACAATGTTACGGATAAGCGTATTAAATTAAAGCTGGAAATATCAAACTATTGTAAAGTACAATAAAATAATGGTAGTAATAAAAATTTAACACAGTTGAGTTTATCTATAATAAAATAAGTTTGTAGTTAAAAAAAATTTGGAAGTGGTTATTCTGAACGAACTTGAAGGTTTAGAGCTGTTTTTAGTTCGTAATTCCAAAAATGATCAACTTTTGTTTTTATAAAATATGTTTAATAACTTTTCATATTTGTTCAAAACTACAACATATTTGTTTATTAACTAATAAATTTTGTTCTTAAAAATAATAATTTACTGGTTGTTTATATCATCGACCATACCACCTCTTCTTTTATTTCAAAGATATTTATTTAAAGTCTACCTCCGAAGAAAATAAAAATTGTAAATACTTTTTAAATTTAAGAATTCTTATACTCATCATTATTAAACTCAATGTTTATTGATTTGAAAATAGAAATCAAGTACTTTTTCATGATTAAACAGTTAAATGAGTTAACTTTTTATATTTTAGCTGTTACCTTAAATTTTTTTTAGCAAAATTAAACCTAATCAAGTATTAAATCAAAATAAAATTTAAGCCGCGCACACGAGTAGTTCAAAACATTTTCCTAATACAACCTTTTTCCTGTACATTACAAAAATTTTAATAGCAATTACTAAAACTTTTTCAAAATGCACAAACTCTTAAACCAGTAACAAAAGTAAAACCAGCGTATTTTCAAACTTAGCTTACTGCACAAAAATCTTCATTATTACTACGTCACGATTCTTATAAAAATTTCAAATTCCAAATTTCTGCAAAACATCTTTAATACTGTTGTTTATTGAACGACAAAAATAAAATCGCTCAAAATATTCGGTCTTGGGACCTGGTGCACGAAAAACCTTTCGGTAATAAACTTTAGCTTTACTGAGGAATATATGAGATAGAAATATCTCTTATACGAAACAGCTGTATAAAACAGTTGTTTATTACATAATTAAATAAACAAAAAAAAAGTATTTGTTTTACAAAATAAACTATACTTGTCTGTTTTAATTTTGTTCTAACAAAAGAAAATGAACTAATAGAAAGACACACTTAAATCTATACTGTTCTACTTTACTATAGGTACATATATTTCCACTGGACTAAACTATAAATTGTGACAACTTAATAGTTTTTAGTATTGAATAAAATTAACACTATTTTTAAAATAACTTTGTGAAAGTTTTTCAGACGTAAATAATGTTGCTTTTTTAATTGAACATACTGATTGTTTAGTTACATGGTCTTAAATTATTTATATTTAATTAATAGTTAATTTTTACTTATTTCTATGAAACTACTTTTTAAAGGATAACTTTTAAAATATACTTTACAGCTTACTTTAAATATATAAAATTTAATAAATACAAACGTTTCCGTGGTACAAAGTTTATACTAACTTACTCATTGTAATCAATAACGTTAAAAATTTTAATTTGCAGTTCTATTAAGTATTAACCAATATTATTTAAGTTAGTACTTAAAAAGCATTTTTTTTGTTTGTTTTCCTGTTCCATTACATTTGATTTTACAACTTCATAAAAATAATTAGTAGTTTTTAAACAAAAAATGTTAGCTTGTATATTGTAATTTGTTTTTATGCTACAAAATTTAGAGAAATAGATTTACACAATAAGATATAAAATACACACAAATTCAATACAACTAAAAATATTTTGAGCAATTCTCATCAGTAGAGTACAAAGCTAACAAGGGATAACATTTTACAAACTTATATAACAACCAATTAATCATAAAGTAATCAAAAGAGTAATAAAAGACAAAAGCAATTATATAAGTAACAAATAAAATCATTTAAGTTTACTTACATTATAATTAACTTACAGTAAAACTATACATTAATATAATGACAATAACACGCCTTATAAAGTATCACGAAAATAAAGAAACAGTACAATACAATTCAAATATTTTTGCTTACACAAAACAGGTTTCTTTAAAAAAATACAAATAGCTTCAAGTTTAATCCAATCGAAAATATTACTACAAGTTTTAATAATTTTGAATCTATTTAGATTCTAACTGTTTGCACATGTTGAGTTGATTACCAAGTGTTCTGCAATGGATGAACGTTTAGATGCATTTATCCTTATTTTCTGAAAAGCAAAATTTCTATACACTCTTTTGGACATACTCTGTTATCCTTTAAATTATATGTCTTGTTGTCAATCCAATATAGCTTGCTTTACAACAGCAGCTAAATTGGTAAATTACCATAATTTTATCTTAGTCGAATATAGAATCTTTACCACCTAGTGTTACTAGTGGTATTGTCGTAAAGACGATCTTTGAGTTTGCTACATAATAAGTATTTATTATAAAATTTCTAGTTTTTTTCTAACATTTTAAAACTTAATTTAATGAATGGCAGTTTTAAAGTAACTACACATTTTTCAGATCCTAATGTCTTTCTTTTATCCAAGTTTTCTAATGTATATGAATTGTTTTCTTAAATAACTCTTGTGGATACCCGTTTTTGTTTAATAGTATCTTGATCTGTTTGATTTCACTTAGTAGCAACTCTGGGAAACAAATTTTATATGCACGATGACACAGAGTTCTGACTAGATTCACTTTTCTCTTTAAACTACAGTTGAATTGAAAATTCAAATAACAACCTGTAAAGGTTTTCTTTCTATAAACCGATGTTAAAAATCTGTTTTCTTCTCGTTTAACATTTAAATCTTAAAAATTGTTTTCTTTTCTATTGTGAAGCAGATAGAGTTATGAGCAATGTTCAATATACTTAAAAATTCATCCATAATTTTCTCGCTTCTGACCAACACAAAACAATCATCAACATACCTGAGGTACAATAATTAATTTTTGAAGGCAGGAATAATTTTGACACTATATAACCCATAATATAAAGGACACTATATAAAGGACATTATATAACCCATAAATATGTTAGCCAATGTTGGTTTCAAGGGGGATCCCATGGCTATCCCATCTAGTTTGGAATAAATTAAAGAATTAAAAGTAAACTTAAGGCCAGAAACTGCAAGTTTCAAATTTTTTTTCAAAATCCAATCTTTTATTATAGACTTACTTATCTTATACAATGTATCAATACAAATTTCAATGACTTCTTCCTAAGGTAGATTAGTGAAAAGACTTTTAACGCCAAACGACGAAATAAACTTATAATTTGCTTCCATATTTCACATTTTGTCAGCGAACGTAAAGGAACCTTTTAAACAATATGCTGAAAAGTGTTTCAACATTGGTTTGATACTCAAGTTTAAAAACTTCACCAATTTATGCTGAGGTGAGTTTACCATAGATAAAAGTGGCCTTAAAGAAATATTATCCTTATGAATTTTTGGTAACCCATACAAACTCGAGGTAACTGACCCAACTAGTTTCACCAAATTGAATATATATTCACTAGTTTTATTCTTGAAGATTACTGTTTGAGAAACTTAATAACTTCACTTTTAACTTTATCAATATTGTCGAATTCTTTTGCCGAGCCTAACAGTTTAAATTTTGATGATTCACCAATAAAAACATCATTTTTTTCCAAATAGTTAGATTGTTCATTAAACACACCCAATTTCCTTGTCCGGTTTAGAAATTATCAAATTATTGTCGTTTTTCAACTCTTTAACTATATTTCTTATTTCAGAGAAATCCAACAAACTACTTATTTCAGGTTTTAATTTACTTTAATTATATGCCAATAATGACAAATTAACTTTTGTAGCAGTTTCTTCATCAGTAGATCTAGGTTTCAACATACATAGTTGTTTGTAAAAACACTCAAATCAAAAAAAACTCAATTATTTATCCAAATGTTTTGGAGGGAGAGAAAAATTAGTGCCAAAACAAAATGCAAAGCTCTCTTGTGCCATCAATTGTCCTTCAGATTAATCAAAAACATTATATCTAGCTAAAGTTCAAAACTTAAGCAATATAAAATTGTTCAATTTCTTACTATTGTCCTTCTAATTTTACTCTTTTGTTTAGTTACAACTTCCTTCACATAAATAATAAGTTTGTCAGAATTTTCTGGAAACAAAACTGTATTTAACTTTCTTGAGTAATTTAAAGTTGCAGATTCAAGATGTTTACAGTTTCTTTCAATTTTTAGAATTTCAGTTTACAAAAATATTTTTTCTACTTTACTGGACAGCTTTAATTTGGAGTTATTTATTCTAAACAATAATTATTTTAGAATGACCATTTTAATAGTACACTGTTCTAAGAACTCTACGAGCAATTTTTTCGTAATACCTTGACACTGTGTGAATACCAGCTAATTAAAAAGCTTATAACATTTTTGTTATACCTTTTTTCACTTTTATTATTTCTTTTTTCAAGTGTTGGAAAATAACCGACCTGTAATTGTACAACAAGATATACAAGACACAAAAATTCAATACAACTAAATATAGTTTAAGCAATTCTCATTCGTGATTACATAGCTAACAAGAGATAACATTTTACAAAACTATATAGTAATCAAGTAATCATAAAGTAATCAAAAGAGTTATAAAAGACTCTAAAAGTAATTAAAAGAGCAATAAAATAAATAATTTAGATTTTTTATCGATAAAAATAATTGATACCCTTTACACTTAAAAATTTTAATTAATCAAAAAAAATGCAGTACCTAAATTTAGCGACAAAAAACTGTCAATTATCACATGAATCGAGAAAACTAAAATCATGACACATTATATATTTTATTAATTGAAAATTTATTTAAAAAGATAAATGGTAAATCATAACAAAAATTATTATTTATTATTGTTAATAAAACAACATATGTGTTAAATATAATAAAAACAAATTTACACATATTTTAAATGAAAAAGTTTTAATTATAATGATATTAATTTATATTTAATGAAAAAATAAAAAACTAAACATGCTTTACAAGTAAAAAATAAAAGCCAGAACATTTCAACTTATGCTAACTATTTATAAGAGATGATTTCCACAAAATTAAATTAGTTAAAAAGGTAGCAACTATTTAAAATTTTTACTTAAAATTTAAAGTAGTTATGACAAAGCCTCAGAAAGTCTTAATAAAAAAATATAAAATTAAATCAGATCATATAAACTAGAAACAAAACGCAGCTTAAAACAACGACTAAAAAATATATAAGAATGTCCTAGCTTTTTTTTTTCTTTTTAGTATTAAAAATTGTTCTAGTAAATAATTTTAGTGTGTTTCTTTTGCTGTTTGTTCACGTGATTTAAACTGTTATACTAAGATTAATTTTATAGGTAAAGGTATATATTTGCAATCATAAACAACTTAAAGTAAGTAAATTGGCCTAAGTTATCGTTCTAAGCAAAAATTTGTACTGTTTTATTGTTATTGTACAGATTTACATTTTTTTTTTATTTTTAATCATAAGTTATTCTGAGTAAAATATCTCATTGTTTTTTGTTTCTCTTTTAATGTTATGCTTATTTTAAATTTTCGTATATATTTCATTTTTGTAAAACTACAAGTTATTAGTGTTATATTACTTTTTATTTATTACTTGGTTTAATAATACAAAATAGATAAAGTGAATAGAAGAAGTGTAGCTCAATGACCGTAAAGTCTTTATATACACCAGGTCCTTTAATCATTTTTTAAGGCTTTGATTTTTTGATCGTGTTTAATAAACTAAAAATGATTTTTGTAAAAAAATGTCCCAACGTAATGATTTTAAAGTACCTTTGGGAGTAATAAATTACCATGTGTTGGTTTTAGATGGTAGTACTAGTAACTTACTTTAAAAATATATGGATGGAGAGAAGACTCGATTTCGAAAAAAAAAATCTGTCAGAGATTTCAAAGCATCAACATGCCCAATTAGTTACTAATTAGAAGCGAAAAACTGGGAAACAACGCTACTTCATTGCAAAGCATTTACTTTTCGGAATAAACGAGACAATATTAGGACAAAATAAACCTTTTTTGACAACAGGACAAAATGCATACCTTTAGAGTGTTCTAAGTCTTTGTTTATTAAAAATCTAAAGCCAAAGTTGTTTAAAAACTATTCAAGTACAACTCATGACAGTATAATTTAATGCAGTTTTAGTATACTGATTACTGACTGAAAAGTATATTTATATTGTAATTTAGATGTTACTCTATTTTGATTTATTTACCTCTTTTAGTTGTTCTCTTAATAATTTTTCTTCTTTTAGTGTTAAAAATAACTTAAACTTTTTTTAACCTTAAACAACAAAGCCAAAGTCTTAATATTTTACTTAAAAATGTTAATTACACTAAATGTAATATAAGTTAGCCAAAAAATCCATTTAAACTACACCTAAATTCAAAATATTATATTAAACAACTTAATACTTTATAACTTTAAAACTTAATTTTTGTTACAAACATTAATAGTTGAAAAGAATTTGTCGAGAATTGTTTTTTTTCTTACTACTAAATTAAATTGATAAACATACTTTAAAAATTATAACAAAAATGTGTGATCTTTTTAAAGTTTTTATTTTAATCATTGTAATTCTATAATTAGTGTTAATAGTGTCTGTAAAACCGCATACATTTCCATATAAAAACTTTTTTTTTTTTTTAAGAATTTTGAAATAGTGTTAGTTTTTAATTACAGGACGTATTAACGACATTATCTAAGCTTTGTACTTGGTTTTAAACTTTTCTATTGAGATTTCTAAACATATACTAATGACCTAAATAAGGATAAAGACAAGTTAATAAGATATATATAAATTTTACAAAAAAATAAAATTAATTCGACATTGTACTATAAACTGTTTTAAGATTAGAAAAAGTCCCCAAACTTTTAGTTCTTCAACTTATTTTTTCGTTCTCTTCCTAATTTAGGTTAGTGTTTTGCCTCACCTTGAACTTTCACCGAAAACATTTAAAGAAAACCAATTTAGTCACATAAAACTAAATGCTAATACACATACTACAGAGAGAATGTGGTTGAGAATTTAAAACATACTCACAAAAATTTCCATAGAAATGTAATGGTTTTGAACAAATTTTGTTCTAAAAAAGTTATTTTTAATACTAATTAAAATGAAACTTATACTATAATTTAAAAAGCATCTATCTTGTGTTGCCTTATGGGGTAGGGGTCCTAATTACTGCTTTGAAAATTCTCTGAATTAAAGGTTTAGAGATTAAAACCTAGTGGTCAACATGTATACAAAAAAGTATTAATCAGGGTTTCTAACAAGCCTGGAATTTGACAATTTAAGCTACAAAAATCCAGAATTGAGAAATTTAGAAAAAACCTAGAATTTTGAATAGTCAAAAATGTCTGTCATATAGATATTTTTTTGTTAATATTAATTTTTTTAAATAAGTAAACACATTTGAAGTAGCTTTGCACTATCTTTTCAATGTTTTATACTATTTAAGTAAATTTTTGTACGTTAAAGTTTATTTTGTACTAAAAACAGAACCAAAAACTTACTTTTGAAAACCTGGAAGAAACTTAGAAAAATCTGGAAGGAATTTCTCAAAAACTTTTGGCAACCCTAATTAATACATTACTAAATATAACAGTTAACAATAGCTTAAACATACAAGACAATGTTAATTTTGATGTAGAAATTTAAAACAATTAGATTAGCTTCTAGTAGAAGAAACTTAAAATATATGTATTTTCTCTCATCTTGTTATACAAATTTTGGAACAACATTAGTTTATCATTGTAACTGATATTATAATATGCAAAATAGCTGTATAAAAAGTATTGTCTTGGCAAGACGTTAAAAGGTATCCGTGGTGTACAACTCAATAACCAAAAGATTTTTTTTACACCAGGTCCTTGGACCAAACTTTTTTAGTGCTATTTTGTTGTTCAATTACTTATTAGTTAATGAATATAATAATGAAATTAGTAATCATAATAACTCAACACTAAAAAATGTTTTTCTTTTGGTAGAAAGACATTAGTGTTACTTTTCTTTCTACAACAATAAATGATTATTATAATTTACTGAAAAGTATTATTGTACCTAGTTAATGAAAATATTTTATTTTATTCTTTTTTTTTTTTAATTTCATGCAATATACTAAGTTCAAGCAGATTACTTAACAATAATTGGAGTGTTATTTTCTTCTGATGTAGCATTTTTTTTAACTTTTAACTCTTGGGCGTTATTAGTTTGAAATTTTTACTTAAATCTTACAATATTTTCATTTCACCAATTATAAAGTTTTGTTGTATATTGTAAATTTTTATATATAGTTTACTATTGTAAGTTGTAAGTAAACTGAGAGATATTCTAACTTACTTACCTAATTATTTTTATATTATATTTTATAGTTGATAAATTACATTTTATATCTACCATGGTTAAGATAAAAATAAAATAAAATAATTAAAGGTAGCTGTCATTTGAATTAAAGATTGCCATTGTTTCATTATTTGAAGTTTTTTTAATTAAAGAAAAATTAAAGAAAGTAAAAGTCTAACTAAAGTGTAACTTTAACTATTTTCTTGACCTTGGTAATGTTAAAATTTATAAAAGTCCACTATCAATATAAAAACTATATACTAACAATGCTTTAACATATGTTAATTGATGGAGTATGGGTCATTATTATAGCTTTTAAAACTGTGTTGCAAATGGCCAAACATGTTCAAAAAGTATATATAATCAGTTAATTGTGTTGGGGTAGACTTAAATAAAAATAGTTAAACGAGTGTACATGTTACTAGACTTAATAGTTTAAAATATTAAAGAAGCTGAAATATATAACTGGAATAAAATGCAAAATTGAATTGATTTTTTTTGTAATTATTTTAATAACTTTTTTCAAAATTCAGGCTAACTAAGTCTACTTTAAATATATAATTTTTTAATTAGTATTTATATGTGGTAATATTTATTTGATTATATAAAAAAACAATATTACGACCGTTTCGTATATGAGATATATAACCTCATATACTCATCAGTAAGCTCAAGTTTATTTACAATGTTAAACATAAATTTAGAATTTGATAATTTTATAATTATTATGATGTAGCAAAAATTAAGTTTATTGTACAGTAAGCTGAGTTTGAAAAAATATGCTGATCTTGTTGATTTAAGAATTTATGCATTTAAAAAACTTTGGAAAAGGTTGTATTAGAAAAACTTTTTAAAATGTATTATAGAAATGTTTTAAGCTATTCGTGTTCCCGGCTTAATTTTACTTTGATTTAATATTTAGTTAGTTTAAATCTTGCTAAAAAAATATTTTTGGTAATGGATGTATACATTTTGTCTTTCCCTTTTCTTGTTTAGTGTTACGTTCAAACAATATTAACAAAAGACATACAACAGAACTGGCAAACTACATACGGAATTTAAAAGATAACAATACAGTCTACAAAATTAAATGGGAAATATTAAACAGGACAAAATCAAATTGCAATACTAAAATCGGCTGCAAACTTTGCAACTTAGAAAAATTGAAATTGATAAATTAGACAAGAACATAATACTAAACAAGAAAAGGGAAAGATAAAATATATGCATTCATTACCAATAATACTTTTTTAGCAAAATTAAAACTAACTAAATATAACAAGTTAAATTAAGCCGGTAACAGGAGTAGTTTAAAACATTTTTCTAATACAGTTCAAAACGTTTTTCTAATACAGCCTTTTCCAAACTTTTCAAAATGCATAAATTCTTAAATTAACAAGATCAGCATATTTTTTCAAACTCAGCTTACTGTACAATAAACTTTATTATTGCTACATCATAATAATTATAAAATTTTCAAATTCTAAATTTATGTTTAACATTGTAAATAAACTTTAGCTTACTGATGAGTATATGAGGTTATATATCTCATATACGAAACGGTCATATAAACTATTGTTTTTTATTAAATCAAATAAATAAATATATATATGTGTTTATAATAAAAAAAACAACTTGTTTTTGTATTGTTTACTAAAGTTTCAACGTTTATCACCTTTCATCAGAACATTATATAGTCATGTATAATATATAGTCAATTTTAAAATAAAAGTACAATTTTATTTTAAGTTGAACTAGATGATTAAAGCGTTTAGCTTTATGAACATATGTACTAGTATTTTTAAAATCATCGTACTTTTCCAATAAATTATTTAAAAGCCCTTCAAGTGGGCTCTGTAGAAGGTGTTCAAATTTAAATAATCACCTTGTTTTATATATATATATATAGTAAAATATAGTCATATATATATATAGGTAAATTTATAATTAGCAATGATAAATAATCAAAGAATTTATTTTTAACTGATGATAATTTTTTAGTGAAACATCAGTTTGAAAATAAAGTCTTAAAATATTTAAAGTTAAATGTTCTCTATATCAATAACTTAAGATCTTTAATAATTATCTTTTAAAACTAAAATTTTATATTGATAAATAATAATAAGTTTTTTAAATATTTTTAATTATTAGGATAAAATCCAATAATGAACTATTTACAACAATGTCAAACTAACACTAAAACTTAAAAACACAAAAGTTTATTTAAGTACTTTTTTTATTATGGTTTTACGTTTTGTATTAGTTTGACTTTGTGGTAAATACTTAATTATTGGATTTTATCCTAATACTTAAAAAGCTTATTATTATTTGTCATTGCTGATTACTACTTATTATAAATCTACCTGTATATATAGAGTGTTTTAAATCATTGTTTATTTATTTGTACCTGAAGCTTTTGAGCAGTAAAATTTAGTGGTACTAAATAATTATAGCTGAACACCTGTGTTGTTAATGTTTCAATCATTATCTGTGTTTTAGCACTATAAATTTTTGTCCAGTCAGAGACTTTTATTGTCTATATGATATAACAAAATAAACATAATTAAGATATATTTTATTCAATTATATTTAATTTAATATTATAACTTAAACAAAAATATGTAAAATTTTCAATATAAAATAATTTTTGAAGGTAGCATAAAATATTTTTTTAGTAAAAAAAGTATTTTATATCTATAAAATCTATAATAAAAAAGTTATAATATCAAATGATAGAAAAATATCAAAAGTCTGTGAAAAAAATGATGGGAAAGTAGCTTTGCTAATGAATTACTAACTTTTAAAGTCTGTGCACAGTAGTCTAAAGAAAAAGTCATGTACCTTTTATTAGGGATGGGCAACAATTTTAGTTTTCAGGCCAGATGTTTCTATTTGGCTGAAGCATTTAAATTATTTTTATTCACAAATCTTACTCAACTATCCAATCCATTTTGAGGAAATTCTAACTCTATGTGACCTTTTTTTGCTATATCTAGTATAATTTCCCAATCTCCTGTAATTTGTACCTAAAATCTTTACTTGCTCTTTGTTTAAAATCCGAGAATTAATAATGTCTGTTTTAATTTTTCTTAGTGGGTTAAGTTTACATGTTTGGAGCCAAAGTTTTACATTTTATGGGCAGGTTTCTACCCAATCATTAGATTATAAGTAAATACATTTATGATACACAACTTACTTAGAAGCACAGGTTGAAGCCTGAGACATAAATTTTACTTAGCTCATTTTTTTTGTAAGTGGCAAATTACATAAATAGACAGCACCAAAAAAAGCCTTCTAGCTATTAGCCTATTAGACCAAAACGCTTTTGAAAGTTTTGCTCTATATTGTTATTTTATAAGTTAAACAAGATAACAAGGAGGCTCTTTTTTTAAATAGCTTTATTTTGTAGAATTTTATCCTAGCTATAAGTTTTTTTTTACAGTTATTTTAAAATAAGCTTATTTTTTTAAATATGAACAACCAAAGTTTGTAATTTCATTGGTTTCTTATATTATTTAGACGCAAACTAAAAGAGCAAAAAAAAAGACTACTTATTTTAAATTTATCTTCTAGAAGATGTATCAAATATATTTCTTGAAAAGTAAAGAGTTGCAACTTCCTTGTGTACAAAAGCATTTTATTTGGTTTAATGTTGAATTGAACAAGATGGCTTAAAATTGACCTGTTGAGGTCATAGGGGCGTAAACACCTTTTTATACAGTTTAGTATTTTTTTATTAAGTTTTAACTAAGCTACAAGTTGCTTTGTTCAGATTTTAATTTTTGAGGTATAGCTGGTCAAAGTTGGAGACTACAATAGGTTCCTTATGGGAGGCACAAACTAAAACAGGAATAACTATAAATCACTTATTTCCTCCCATGTTTTTTAGATAATTACCTCAAACATTCAGGAAATCTTCCTTGCAGTATTTAGAAAGTCTATGGGAACAAAAATTAAAAAATAATAGTTTAGGACAAAAAAAAACAAAAAATAGTATTTTTAAGAAAATTCTTATTTTGAAATTTTAAGAAATTCTATTCTGACAGTATTTTATAGATATTGCAAGGAACACTTTATAAAAGTTTTAGGTATTTATCTCAAAAAAATGTAGAAGGAGATAGATTTTTAGTGAAATAGTCTTTTTTTGCCTTTTTTAGTTTGTGCCTTTGACCGGCTATATCTCAATAATTAATTTTAGTTTTTTAAAAATTATAAAGCAACTTTGTTATAACTCAACAGAATAAGATCAAATTGTAAATAAAGTGTAATGGAATCAATTAATAAAATGCTCAAAAAGTAATTGAAAAATAAGACAAACAGTAGCTTAAGTCAGTAGCTCTTTAATTTTAAAACTCTTAGCACAATACTTGACCAAAGGAAAAGTTCTTTGCATACCAATGTAAAGTAAAAATCATTCTTATAAAAACACCTTTTGATGGTAACGATACTAAGCTTGATAAAATATTTAAATCCATCAACAACAATAATAAAAATAAATTTAAGTTAGAATATATTAAAAAATATCATACCTTTAACAGAATAAAATAATTTGAAAAATTGCACTGTTTTGTTTTTAGTTTTAGTGGAAACCATGTAATTATTAGTTTACTATTTTATACTGCGCCTACTAATTAATAACTTGAAAACTTATTCAAAGTTTATATACAAAATTAGTATACACAAAAATTTGTTTTCCAACAAAATATTTTTTTTTGAAGTTTAGGAGGGAACCCTGATTTATTAAGTAATCTTAGTGTAAACTAAAACATTTTTGTTATGTTGAATAGTAGTTGAAAAATTTTGTTTAAAAGTAGATTAAACACTATAGTTTAATATTATTATTTAACAGCACTATTTATTTTGGTTATTTTTTTAGAAAAAATCTTAGAAAATCATTTAGAACAGTTATATCATTTTATATAGTATTAAAGTATTTTAATTGATCCATTTTAAAATAATTTTCTTGATTTTTAAAAAAATCAACACATAAAAAGTACATAATTTTTAAACAACTTTTGTTTTAGTTTTAAATAAGTCAAAAGCTAAATTATGAGTAAAAATTTAAACTGCAATGGCAACAATGCAAACCACAATGTCATAAAAGAACAAGCTCCTTTTCCCTGGTTTGGCATGGATGTTGGAGGCACACTTGTGAAGCTTGTTTATTTTGAGCCCTTAAAAGTAAAGAAGGGAGTAAGAGTGGCTGAAGAGACTGCCGTGAAGAGAATACAAAAATTTCTTTGCAACAATGCAGCTTATGGACAGACAGGTGTGAGAGATGTGCATCTTCAAATTAAAGTTTGTATATTTTTTAAGCGTAAACAATTTTTAGAACTACAGAATAGATATATTTTTATTACTTTTGTTTTATATTATATGAAATTTTCAAATCACAAGCTAATAAGTTGTATATTATAATACGGTAAACTTATTCCTTATGAAAAATAAGTTAGTTAGTTCCTTAAATCTTTTTTTTCAGTATAGTATGTTTATTATTACACAAATTTTTACACTGATGTCTGTAGGAAGTTAAAATAAATTTTAGAAATATAAAACTAAAAACAAGTTATACTGTAACTTTTATTATAACTATTATTATAACATCATAACACATATTTTTAACAAAGTTTGAAAATATTGAGTTTTAGTTTTTCCTTTCCAAGATCTTAAACTAGCTAATCACTACAGATTGCCAGTCCATTAGTCAACAACCTTGTATTAATTTGTAAATTTAAGTTAAGGTTTTATATGTCTTTTTTGAATAAGTGTTTATAATAACAATATTTTTTTAAACAAAATCAGCAAAGCTAAGTAGTATATGACCACTTGTCTTCAGGATTGCCACGCACTCAGTCAGGACAGTTTGAATTTTTTTAATATTTCAGGATAACTTAAGCTAACTTAGGGTATTGTGAAATTTAAAAATACTCAGATTGACTCAGGCTATTTTGGTTTTTATAAAAAACTTTTTGAAAAATTGAAAAATAAATTTAAAATCTTAGTCCATTTTTTCTCTAGATTTTGAATGAGAATTAGTTGTTTCGGTTTCAATATTTTGAATTTATAACCAATTTTATTTAAAAACTTATTACTTATTGATACTTATTGCTATAAAATTTTTATTTTAATTTTTAAAACTTAGTTAATAACGAATTTAGATGAAAATAAGGGTGATTTAAGACAAACTAAGGTCACTCAAAACAGTTTTTGGTCTTTCATGGTAGTATTTTGACTCAATGTGTGGTAATCTACTCTTTTCAAACCTATTTTTTGATTAAAAGATTTTACAAATTATATCATGAACATTATATTATAAAATAAAATACACAATGTAAATAGTAAATTTACTTAATATATAAATGTATATTTTCGCATGCTATTTTTAATATACTATAATCTTTTATTGAATTTTTCAAACCATTCATAATTTATAAGCAGCAAAGTGTTGTAAGTCAGTAACATATTTCTTTACAAAAACACTTGTTTTTGTTTTTCAACTGGCTCTGCTTGTTTATATTTCTAGGACTTAATGCCTTATTGCATCATTTTTAACTTTTTAAACCTAAAATTTTATTAATTTTAATTTAAAATCTGATTGAAATAAATGCATAAAGCAGGGTTGCCACACACAGACTAACTTGTTTTTTGATTTTACTATTTGAAAAACTAAGGCTCACTTAGGTTTTTTGAATTTTTTGCAAAACTTTAGATAGCTTAGATCTTTTCTTTAAATTTCATTATTAATAAATTTTAAATCATTTGTTGTTCTCAAAAATTATGTTTTTCTTCAAGATATCAAGTCTATCAGTTAATAATGTATTTTCTAAGTACTTTTTTTTCAGTTTTTTGATTTTCCAATTTTTTTTCGAATTTTATCTTAAACTGAGGCTAGTTTTTTATCACTCAAGCTTTTTTTTTTGCTATAAAAGTGGCAACCCTGATACAGAATTTAAGTTTTTTTGCTTACATAGACTTCGTTTTATAATTCTTATAAAACAAATAACATATATTTTTTTGAACTTAGTCTAAAAGGAATGTGTTATATTTTTCCTCTTTATGAATTAACAAAATTTTTTAATCTAAATTTTTATGAAGAACATGGAACTTCAAGGATGTGAAGGCAATTTGCACTTTATTCGATTTCCAACAGATCAAATGGCAATTTTCATTAATATGGTTAAAGAAAAAAATTTTGCATCGCTCGTGTCAACATTTCAAGCTACTGGGGGAGGTGCATACAAATTTGAAGAGTTGTTCTTAAAAGAAATTGATGTAAGGTTGAACAAGCTTGATGAAATGGATTGTCTTATTAAAGGTTAAATTTTTATAGCTAAGAATAATTCATATATAATCAGCATAAAGTTATAAGAGACCATTTTAAAAATTATGTTTCTTATTATTTACAAGCTAGTATAAAAAGTTGACTAAATTATTTGACAAATTTAAATACACAATCTTACTATAAATACTCATTTAAATCAATGATGTATTTTCATTTAACAAGTTTAGTTTTTCTATTGGAATTAGATGCATTTTTTTAGATAGTCTAAAATTATTCATTTTATTGGTTTTCGCTGTTACACTATTATTTAGTTTAAAATACAATTGTAGTTATATATTTTATATTAGACTATAGCTGTTTTGTATGTAATTTAAAATACTGTATACAGTTTAAATTATCTTCTGTTTTACATATAGTTTAGTTTTGTTGCTTATACAAAATACTGTACAATTTTGGTTCAGTTCAATATAGTTTTACAAATTAATTTTGTTTAAAATTAACACTCAGCTATATTTTTAAGTTAAGCCTCGATGTTATAATTTTAGAAGTTTTGCAGATTTATAGTTTTATGTTTTTGATTTTGAAAATATTTTAAGGCTATAAAAGGGTAATAAATCTCTGTTTAAACTAGTAATGTTACACGATTAAATATTTTCACTCTATTTATAAATTCATAATACTCAGGTAGTTTATTTTAAAATGGTATACTTGCGAGTTAGCTATATTTGTTAAAACTAAATAATTTTACAACATTTTGTCATTATAAAGTTTCTAATTGTAAAAAAAACAAATTTAGTTTTATAAGTATTTAATAAATATTATCATACTGCGCAAGTAATCAAATATTTTTTTTGTTTTATAGATTTTAAAACTGCCAAATAGTATTAGGAAAACTTTGGTGCTAAGCTTAAAAATGTTAAATTTAGTTATAAAAAAAAAGGTTCAAATTATATAACTTTAGTTTTTATGACATATAAGTATATTTTTTCAAGAAAAAACGATTCGTCATACCATGTAAACATATATATTTTAGAATTTTAGTCATGTTTGTTTTTTGTTTTTACAAAATTCACTCAATTACACCAACATAACCTTTTGTGCAAATATTTACAAAACTGTTTACTTTACTTTGTTAGACCAAACAAATGATTTAATTCTATAAAAGGTATATCATACATGTATTTTTTATTTTATGTTTAGTTTTGGCTGTAGATGATTTTAATATGAAATACATAATATAATTTTATAACTATATCGTACAAAATCTTAATAAGTGTTCCCTTATTTTTGTGTGAAATAAGTATAACAAATAAAGTTTTATATAGAAAACCAACGAACTAAAAAAATACTATTTTCACATTAAAAAATTGGATTAACATAACAGTAGATTACTAATTTATTATTTAAATCTTTAATTTATGCTACAATTAGTGTAAATTTATAAACAGCAGATATTCACTGTGTATTAACATAAGCTTGGAAACTAAATATTTTAGTTAAATTTAAAGATATTATAGATGACGAAAATAAAATTAATATGTATTATTCGCTTTACTTAGTTGTTATAAACTCTTACTTGTATATTAAAAATTTACTTTTTTTTTCTGTAATATTATTTTTGTCCAATTTTTTTTGTATACTGCCTTTGTTTTCGTTGTTGCACAAATCCCGTGAGAACGCCACATATAATAGGTTTCGACTGCAAGTTATTGTTTTAATTTAATAAAAATTGCACAATGATGCTTAAAAATTTTGTTTAAAGGTAGTAATTTTTACGTTACAGGAATTCACTACATCGACCACAACTGTGATGTGAACGGCCTGGGGTCTGAATGCTTCACCATATCCAACACGGAAGACACAAATGATCCGATCAGCAAAGAGCCGTTCGATTTTACAAACCCTTATCCCTACCTTGTTGCAAACATCGGTTCGGGTGTCAGCTTCCTCGTTGTGAGGTCTCCTGACGACTACTCGCGTGTATCTGGTCAGTTTTTTTTAACTTGTTGTTTCATTGTACAGGTTCAAAAGCACCTTCACTACTATTTTTTATATGATGTAATCATAATGAGTTTGATTTAATTTTTAACAACTTTGTATGTTTTTGATCCATTAAAGATATTTAATTTTTTTTATTAAAATTAACTTTGTTTTTATTTTCAGTTTTTAACTATAAAGTCACAGTTAATTTATTTAACAAATTCAAAAGTTTTATTTTTGTTTAGTGTTAATAATTTCAAACAAAAGTTGACTATTTTCCGAAAGACTTTTTTCAAAGAAGAAGACAAATAAGAATTGACTATTTTTAATGGGGTATCTAAAATTTTTACCTTTTAGTTCAATAGGGCAAAGTAAATAATATAGAATTCAATTTTCAAAAAAATTAAGCCTACGATGTTTTATTTTATATAAAAACTATCAAAGTTCAGTTCGCGATTTTTTTTATTTCATGTAACATTTGTTTATGGTGTAATCTTTGTTGTACAATGCTATTTGCGATACAATAAACTTCTGGTCTTATTCTAAAGTAATAGTTGTTTGAAAAATTATTAGACCGTAACTTTTTGTTGAGTTTATTTTTTTTAAGATATATATAAATACAAAGTTTTCTTACAAATATATTTTTTATAACAGAAAAAAATTACTTTAAAAATTACGATTTTAAATTTTAGTTTAATGATACAAATTAAATAGTTCTTTATTAAACAAACTATTATGATTTTGGTCATATCATCGCTTTTAACCTTTAGATTTTTGTATCTTCAAGTCAAAATAGAAAAATATAAATAGTCCAATTCGCGTTACTTTTTTCATTTTAAAGATATTTCTATTATATATTTTTTTGTTTTAGAAATTTTCCAATTAAGAAAAAACATCACTTTTATTAGTTATTATAACTAATTACAATAAAAAGCAGCAGTTTCCTGTTTTAAATAAATCCCATACAAATATTTGTTTATATAACTTTATTTAATTAGTTATTTATTGGTCTTTAAATAGTCATACTTTTTTACTCTCTTATCAAAAGTGAATTAAATGTAGTTGAAGTACATGAATTTTTACCTAATAGTGCTTTATACCCAAGGACAAAAAGTTAGCTTGTAAATTAAATCCATATTGATTTTAGTTCAGGTAGAATTGATTTATTTTCTTTCTTAGGTTGCATGTATTATTAAAAAGATCAAACTACTTAAGCTTTGTATTTTTGCGTTTAGTTTTCGCAAACTATTAATAAACTTAATACTTTTTAGTATGTTTTTTTTAAGCTTTTAAAACAAAAGTATTCTTTATTAATGTTTTTTTTTATATTAGAATATGAATTAAAAGACTGTAATGAATCAAGTTAATATAAGATACGAAAGTCTAAAAGTTTGACAATACTCTTTTTTAATATTTCAAGTTTTATACAGTTTTAAATTTGCTATGATACACTTAATATATTACAAGCTTTTACATATTTTTAATTAAAATACACTAAATACTATAATTTAGAAGTTGGCTTGTTGTTAAGAAATATTTGAAATATGTTAAGAAAACATTAATTTCAGTAGACTTGTGAGCTTTTATTTCTGATCTGTCAGAAAACTCCAAACTATTCAGTTATTAGAAATATATAAACTATTAGTTTTTTTTAGGTTGTAAAACTTAATTGTAGAGGTATATTACAATATTTTTAACACACATGAAAGTAAAGTTACAAAGCTCATAAGCATCTTTCTTTTTTTTTAACAACAACCTTTTTTTGAAATAAATAATGTAACATTGGTTGTGTTTTTAATTGGTAGTACAATCATAAGAATAGTGTACATATTTGCTTATTTTATAGTAAAACTCATTTAAAATGGTGCTTTTACAACTACACGATCTATCTGCACGTATTTTTATGCAAATTCGTGATTAAAACTTTAATTATTAGTTCACAATTTTTTAAAAGTTTTTATTTTTAATATAATATTTATATTTAACTTTAATTGTTTCCTCGTTCTGGTATTTGTAATATATCAATCAAAAAATATGACTAACAAAGTAACTAAACTGTTTAAGACTTTCTCACAAAATCATTAATTATCAAATATGTATCAAATCATTAAATCAAAACTTCAAATATGTATTTCAATGTTGAATAACGAAGTAACTGCTTCAATACTTTTACTATTTAAATACAATCTAGCATATATTATTTTTTTAGCATTAATTTACTTTATAAGTGCATAAGTTAATGATCTACATTTTGCGTCTAAAAAATTGACTAAAACTCAATATTGCTAGTGTACAGAGCAGAGTTTTCCAAAGTGGGGCTATATATATAAGCAGCAAAGGGGTCAAAGGAGGGGCCGTGAGTAGTAAAAGGGACATGAGTAAAAATTACGCTAGATAATCTGGGGTTGATGATGAAGTGCATAAAAAAGTTCTCGAGTGTATATAATGGTAGTTTTCTGAGAAATATTGTAGGAGGGAGGCCATAGGTTTTTTTATTTATTTAAAAGGTTATTATTTTCCTTAAAGGGGAAAAAACGTTTGGGAAACCCTGGTATATAACTTTTAGTCAATTTTTTGAAACACAAAATTTAATTAATTAACTTACGGAGTTATTAAATAAGTTAGTTCTAAATAGATTAATTAAGTGTGCAGCACATAAAAAGCAACACTTTTACTCACAGGATCCTCCATAGGAGGCGGAAGTTTCTTGGGTCTGTGCTGCTTGCTGACCGGATGTGAAACATTCGACGAAGCCATCAAGTTGGCATCGAAAGGAGACTCCACAAAAGTTGACAAACTGGTTGGTGATATATACGGTAGCGGGTACAACAAATTCGGCCTGGCTTCCGACGTTGTAGCATCGAGGTGATTTTTTTATACCGTATGAGTATTTGTGTGTGTGTCTTATCTACGAATTATATTTCCGCGTATTGAACCTGTCAATGTATTTTGCTGAAAAGACTAACTCGTGCATCAGTGATGTTTAAAATAAATTTTTGAAGAACACAAATTTATTTCAAGTATATTTAATGTTATAGTACATTCAGCGGTTTCTCAAACTATCTAAGTTTCAAAAATTTAAATCGATGTCTTATATAAGTCCTCGTAAAAGCTTTTTTTTATGAAATTATAGTAGTAAATTGTTTACTCATAAGTAAAGTACTAAATAACTAAAACTTGTGAGGATTACAAAGCTGTTTGCAATACGTATAAATCTTATGATTATTAGTTACCCAAATTTTAAGTACTACATTTAAGATTTGAGAAAATCTTTAAAGTAGTTAAGCTATGAAATAAGTTTTTGTGTTGCTTATCAGTGTAAAATGTTACGATAGCTAATCAGTTGTTGTTAGTTTATTGTTGATTAATTTATACAAATTTATAATAATACATAACATAAAATAACAACGTTAACTTTTGATTTAAATTAAGTATCTAAAAATTAGTAATTGAATTAATATAATTTTTTAAATTTACAAAAAGTAACTGATAAAATTTTTTGTAGTTTTGGCAAAATGCATCAGAAAGAAGCAAGAGAGGCAGCAACTGCAGAAGACAAGTCAAGAGCGGTGCTGGTAACAATCACCAACAACATCGCTGGTATTGCTTTGTTGCTGGCCATGAGAGAGGTAAAACTTAATTACTATTTTGTTTCAATTGTGTTTTAATTTAATACTTAAGCTTGTAAGAAATCTGAATTTTAATAAGAAACTATTTACTTAAATTTAGGGCAAAGGAGAGTTAAACATTTTTTATTTACAAAAATTAAAATTGACTCCTATTTGAATGCTCAGAGTGGTGTATACTATAACATACTTTTTATTAAAAAGAATAATAACCAACTTGTGAGTTATAACCAGTTTTGTAAATAGAAATCCGATACATCCGTATGTAATTTAAAAATTTCAAAGCAGACTTTCTCGGAATTTCAAAAAATTCAATAAAACCTTTATTCTCCTTTATTCTTAAAGAAATTCAGATTATAGTTTCCGGAAATGTTCTTTTTAATATTACTAACAACTTATAGAAAGCAGGTTTTGAAAATAAAATTTATGTGATTTTTTTTTATAATTATTTTAAGGAAAATTTAAAAAAATAAATTTCCTAAAAGTTATTTAAGAAATTTAAAAGTTAATGTTCTAAAGTTTTAAACAAATGCTTAAAAAATGAAGGAGACAATTTATTTTTAGTGAAGTAGTCAAGTTTTTTCTTTTTAATTTGCGAGACCGATAAAAAACCTCTTGAACCCTCTAAATTTGATCACTTATATCTCAAAAGTTACTTCGAATTTTAACAAGCGGTAAACATTAACTGGTAGCTTAATTAACTATGTATAAAATAAAAATATTTTATTTTAATAAGATTCTATTAAATTTATGATCTTGTTTGATCTGGTTCAAGCGAGTGAAACATTGTTTTATTGATAATAAATTAAAATTTTGAATTGATGTAAATAATAAGACTTAACTTCAAAATAAGTGTTTTAATCCCCACCCCCTATGCACTTAATTCAAATTCTCTATTAATGTTTGCCGACGGTTACTTTACTTTACTGCTACAATTATAATAAAGACATCGATGTGGATAACCATAAGATGTTCAAACATAGTGGTTATAGTTTCAATAAGTTAACACAAATGCACATTTATTATAGATTACTACTAGAATTTTTACGTAACAGCTTTGTAAACTTCGGAACTTCGGTTTTACACTTATTAGTGGCCGCATAATTTGATACTAATAGAAACAAAATAAACTTTATAAAAGCAAAGTTGTAATCAAATAATCATTTAATAAGCACAACTGTATACTAAAAATAAAGTTAAGAATCACTTTTAAAATTTATTAAAAAGCTCAGTTTTATATGTTTAGCACAAATTATTTTCAAACTAAAAAATACGTTACAGACTGAATCGCGCATCCTTATTAAAAAAATAATCCGTTTATTGGTGTATATGTTGCTTGCAAATTAATATATAAAACATTTAGGGAATGGAAAGAGTTGTATTTTGCGGTAACTTCCTTCGTCAAAACCCACTGTCGATGAGAAAGCTGGCTTATGCAATGGAGTTTTGGAGCAAGGGCAAATCAAAAGCTCTCTTTCTTGAACATGAAGGTTATTTCGGAGCTGTCGGTGCATTATTAGGAAATATCAACAATTCTGCTTGACGAGGCAAACATTTAAACTTTACGTATTCTGGAAGTTTTATTTATTATTCTTACATACTTCTTTGATGAGGTTTTTGGTAGATAATAAGGGATTTTTTGTAACTATTTAATAAACTAAATGATGATAAACAAATTGATGAAAAAGGTTAAGCTTTTTCTACATAGAAAAAATAAAATTGGTTTTCACTTGATGTTTTTCACTAAAAAAATCTTTATTTTTTTTGTAAATTTTCCTTTGGATAGAAAAAATTAAGGAATGCACTGAAGTTAAAATTGGTATATTTAGTTGTGTGTTTCAATTTATAAAGAACTAATATATATTATACATATCACACAGATGAGAAAACTATCTTGTTCCGAGTTTATACAAACTTATACTTTTGAAATCATTTCTTTTAGATATGCATAATTATACAAAAACTTTTAAAAATATTATATCTAAAAGTTTACGTATAAGTTTTATATTTACTTAAAAAAGACTATAAACTTTTTTAATGTCCCGTAATTCTTTTTGTATATTTATATATATACTTTATTGCTATGCTTAATGTTTTTTTCTTCATACATATCTTAAGTATAGTTTCTGATTTAAATCATTTACTTGAGTAAAGTTATTGTTTTAAATTAAATATTTTTCATTTAACGTATTTTACAATGCTTTCATTGATTTTAACATTTTAAAATTAAATATACTGTATTGTTAGTGTATTATAAATTTGTAACATATACAAATTGATTATCTAAAACAGGTATTTTTTTATAATTCAGATTAAGTTGAAATGTTTACTTTTGAAATTCTTAGATATAGGCAAAAAACAATAGAAAACAAAATTTTGAAGCTAGTATTTTATAACTTATTCTTTAAATAATTTAAGAGCAATATTTTATTGTAAAGGTTTTAATATTAACTATAAAATGTTTAATTTTTCTATAAGAAGTTTAATCGTCCCTTTTGATTTACTTATTCTAAGTTTAAAACATTCAAAATTTCTGCAAAGCTGATTTAATTTGTAGCTTTATTAATTATGCAATACTTTATGTTATGTTAGTTAATTTCATAATTGCAAAATGAGATTATTGCTAATTGCAAATTTCTTATCGTATTTTTGTAAAATTTAGGGTACTAAAATATTTATTTTTTCTAATTTTGTGTTTTAAGTTTTTTGATAAGGTACATATTTAGTTTATTTTTAAATTTTGATTTAGTAGACTAATGAAAACCGTAATTGTGTTAGATATTTGATATTTTTGTTTGTTCTTAAACTAATAATTAGTGTGTAGCTTGTTATACGAATCTCTATTTAAAGTTTTACTTTTGTTGTTTTTTGTATTGCAATTTTCAACTTGTATAATTTACTAACCACTTTGTCAAAATATTATTTTTAATTGTTTTAGTGCACTTGAATGATAACAAATTTTTATATAATTTAGCGACCTATATATAGTTTGAAATACAAACGTTTTTACAATGTATATTGATCATAATAAATGTGCAAATGCTGTTAAATACGTTTGTTTAGCTATTTATAACTTTGAATAATTACAGCTAGTGTGAAAATTCTAACCTATGTATGTAAAGTACAAAGTTTTTAGGGTTCAAGTAATTAATCTAAAGTTTTAATAAGTCTATGAAATCAAATTCATTATAATAAAGTCAACATCCAAATTTAAAGATAACTATCGTTGGTGTCCCTTAAAATTATAAAACATCATAAACATACTTTTAGTGAGCCAAAAGGTAATTGTTATATCTTTTTAAAATAGTAAACTATTTT
Organism: Thalia democratica; assembly: GCF_965202585.1. Lineage (NCBI taxonomy): Eukaryota > Metazoa > Chordata > Thaliacea > Salpida > Salpidae > Thalia > Thalia democratica. The sequence continues at coordinate 141 of NW_028140257.1, read as the reverse complement.
GTTTTAATTTTAAGTTTGAGAATCTACTAACAAAGAAAGTTTATCATAAAGCTTAAGAAGTCTAATTTTTTGTTCTAAAATAAAATTTTAATATAATTTTATAATTAATCAGTTGAGCCTTAGATATAAATCAAAGCTTTT
>NW_028140256.1:0-31520 GCF_965202585.1 Thalia democratica | reverse complement strand
TAGAACCAGCTTGCAACACTTACATTTAAAATGTTCTATTGATAACAAACATTTATAACTATTAAATTTTTTATATATAGAGACAAAGTTCATTTTTAAATAAAGATATATAACTATTATTTTAATGACACAGTTTAAGTGTTTTCGATTTACTAAGAAATGTTAAGTATTAATCTTTAAGTATACTTTAAAAATTTAATTTTTTCTTTTTATTAACGCTTAATCTCTATTAAGGCCATAAGTCTTATTATTTAAGTCTTATTTAACTATTCAAAATGGTATAAATTTTTTATCAATTTGTTAAAAAGTTTTATTTAAAACTTAACATACTCACAATTTAGACTTATTAAAACATAAGTGCTGTTAAATAGCAACTTTGGAAAGAATTTAGAAAAAATATTTTTAATAAAGTTGTAATGATTATACTTTGTATATATAACATATTATAATAGTACTTTAATTTTTAGTAGGTATCTTTAGTTGAAATTACTTCAGATAAATTTTAACCTACAAAGCTAGTGTTTGAAAAGTATTTGAAATCTTTGAACCTGTGTTTGAGTTTAAAGGTAACCTTCTTTCCCTTTAACTTTGTGGATGTAATTTTAATTTTATAAATTTTAGCCATATTTAAAATAAAGTAACAAAGTATAACTGTTTTAATGTTATTATGTTAGTAATTTTCAGAAGCTTGTATTGTCTAGATTAGGGGTGGGCAACGTAAATAGTTGACGGGCCGGATTCAAAAAAAAAGGTCCTCAGCGGGCCGGAGTATTTCGAGTTAATGATCTACCGGATTCAGCTAAATCCTTTTTTAGATCCGGATCACAATTTAAAAATACTATCCTGACCCGGATTAATACTAATTCTAAACAAAGATCCGGATCCGAATGGAAGCTAGTTTAAAAAAGATTTCGATTTGGCTGGATGCTAATTGATCGGGTATTTCAGAATTTTGAATTAATATTTAAATTACCAAGGTTCTCAAGTATGAAATTTTGTGTTAATTTTTACTAAGTATTCATAACTATATATCTATTATAACTCTGGACCGAATTAATACTAGTTAGTCTTATAAAAACAATAACTTACTTACTAAAACATACTCGAGCCTAATATTTCAAGCTAAAAAATTTAAAAATTGTTAACTATCCAAAATTATCTAATTTTGTTAATCCTTGGCTGAAGTTTTCATTAATAATAGTATTCATAAGTTAACTAACATTACAAAATTAAACTACTAACTTTTAATTTGAACAAACTAATAAAGATTCATTACATATTTTTACACGTATAAAAGAAACCAAACAACAATTAATTCTAATATAATAAACAGTTTTACCATAAAAAGAAAAAAAAACAAAATTAAAAGATCTTGATGAAACACTTAAGGTTAATCATATAGTACAGTTGTTTAAATCTAGTTGCATGACGGTTTGGGAAAATGTGCAAGTGCACTGAAATACCGATTAAGTTTGAAATTAGCTTATCCTTATTAATGTTTATGGTCGGAAATGTTTGTTTTCAAATGTATGAAGTCTCAAACAATACAAATAACTTCATGGTCATATTTCGAAGTTGACAAACTTTGGCTCGTTCAATGATACAAAAAATCTATCTAAAAAATCTATTAAAAGCAACGAAAATTATATGTTTGATTTGAATTTTCATATCAACATATTTAAAAAACAGTTAAACCTAGATAAAAAACTGCTTTGGCTTAAAATTCTAGTACTTTTACTTTCTAAATATCGAACAGTAATGATCAACTTATGAAACTTACTCTAAAAATACTGTACTCTAAAAATAATATTGTCAAACATTTCATCTAAAATACTTTTATAAAAGTATAACATAAAATAACGAAATACTAAAATAAAAATGAGATTAATTAATAATTAAACATGAAGACCATATTAATTTAATAGACTTTTAGGCTAAAATCAGTTTCACTAATGAAAATAGTACTAAACGAAAAACTAACATATAAAACTGTCATATTATATTTTAAATGTAAGGTTAAAGATTTTAGAAAGAATAATTACACTAAAAAGAAGTCAATAAGACATTTGTTGATCTTCAATGTTTTTAACAAGTTGTTTAAAATCTGGAAGTATATTCGAAGTAGATATTCTCAGTAATGACTGCAGATTGGTATCAGTAAGATTTGAACGCAGCTAAATTTTGTTTATATACATAGTTGAGAATGTTTGTTTGCAAATATATCTAGAACCAAACAGAACAAGTAACTTCATTGCCATCTTTTTTAAATTAAACTTTAACTTGTTAAATAGGGCGTAAAATCTGTCAAACTTTTAAGGTTTGAATTTTTTTAGTGTACTGTCACATTGAAGTTTAGCAGTTCTAACTGTATATTGCTAGGTGCATTTTTGGTGTCAAACGTCAACTACGATGACACATTATTTACTGTTTATTTACTGTTCCACTGCATTTTTTACACTGCATTTACTGTTCCTTCAGAAACGATAATCTTTAGTACATTTTATGTAGAAGACGCAACTGAAAAAATACAGGTTTTATGTAAGTTAAGGCCAGATTTAAAATATTGGATAAACAATGCATTGCAAATGACTTTGACAAACTAGATATATGGAAGTTAGCAATATAACACCACTTACTTACAGTTACAAACTTTTATTCTATATTTTCAAAGGGGCTTTATTAAAATTTTATTTAACTTTTAACATTAGCAGGGCCAGACTTGTCTTAATTTGTTTTTAACTTAATTAAAGCTGTTTAAACGAGAGAGTTATTAAGCACGCGCTGTAATAAACAAAAAAAAAGAAGTTTAAAAAGTGAGAGAATAACCTTAAGAAAGAGTTTGCAATGCACTTTTATGTATTTCTCAACTATATTTTTCCTTATTTTTATGTGTTTAAAATGTTTGAATAACTTTTTGTGTATTAAACATTTTTCTATTGTTATTTGTTATTGCTTTTATTAAATCAAAAATTTTAATATTTTCAATAATAAAATATACTTAACAGTAATTAAAAAACTGGAAATGAAATATGTTTTATGGATTGAAAACTTTTTTTTATGTCAACTTAAAATTTTCATTTTAAGATGCTTGCTTAAATTCAATAATAAGTAATTCAATTTTGTTTAAAATTTAAAAAAATATTTCGTTCGACTAAGCGGAATTGTTAGCAATTGTTGACCAACCTCAACTATACTTTGTTATTGTTATTATTATGTAAGATACACTTAAAAAGGTGCTTGAATTGATTTATTTCTACAAAAAAGTTTTTTTTTACAAGAATAAATAAGAGTTGTCATTATAATGTTTTTGTTATATGTAACAAGTCATACATTTTTTTTAAACAATTTAAAACTAAAATTTTACAAACAAAAGTATAAAGGGTTAAGGTTAATAAATAAAAAAATTTCATATCTATAAACTGAAAACCAATTAATTTTTTCATCTTATTTATTGTAGCTTAATAAACATTTCACAAAGCTCAAAAAGTTTTGAATAAAAATGTAATATTCACACTTGAATTTACAAGAAATTAAGTTTTTAAATTTTAAGCGAAAATTTTAAATATTGAAGAGGTAAAACTAAAAAACATTTTTAAACAATATCTAAAACTTTATAAATTTAAACAGTTTTAAGAAATTAAATACTATTGTACTTAATATATAGCTTGTTTAATTGTATTGTAACACTATTCTAAATAATAATGTGTAAAATTTAAAAACATTGATTTGCACTAAAAATAGCTTTTATTTTGTGGGTTGTAAAAGCTTAAATTCTGCTACTGACATTTTTTACTTAACATTATTGTTTCAGTCTTTAAGAGACTAGTTTTTCCAATCTCTTTCACCATAGTTTAAATTTATGAAAGTTTTAGCGACAAAATTCCATGGCTTTGCAAGTTGATCTAAAAATAAAAATGTTCAATTTTGGAATAATGCTTTAAAATGTGTATAACAGTTTTATTTCATATTGTTTAAAAAAGATATTATATTGGCAATTGTAGTTTAAATGTGTGGAAATACATGTTTAAAATGTTTGTTCAAATTTTTATATAGACTTTACATTCTAGTTTTAAAAACATGTTTCTGAAACTATGGTAGTCAAAGTTTCATTTGTTGATTATTATTTTAAAAATCTACAAGATCAAGCAGTGCACTGAAAACTACTTAAAGATTAATTTTTTTAATATATTGCAGTAGATAAGATCTTAATACATTTACTACTTATAGTAATCAGTAAATCTATAAAACAGATTTTAATATCTTTACAATACAAGCTTTTGCAAATTACTAACATAATAACATTAAAAAGTTATACTTAGTTACTTTATTCTAAATAAGGCTAAAATTTATAAAATTAAATTTAAATAGACAAAGTTAACAGGAAAGAAGTTACCTTTAAACTCAAACACAGGTTCAAAAGATTTCAAATACTTTTCAAACACTAGCTTTGTAGGATAAAAATTGTCTAAAGTAATTTCAAAAAAAGATACCTACTAATGATTAAAGTACTATTACAATCTGTTATATATACAAAAATAACCATTACAACTTTATTAAAAATAATTGAGTCTAAAGCAAAAAATAAACTTTTAAGTTCTTTATAAACTTGCTACTTAACAACATTTGTTTTTTAATAAGTCTAAATTTTGAGTACGTTAAGTTTTAAATAAAACTTTTTAACCAATTGATAGAAAGTTTATACCATTTTTGATATTTTGTTAGTAATAAGACTTATGGCCTTAATACAGATTTAGCGTTAATAAAAAGAAACAATTAAATTTTAAAGTGTACTTAAAGATTACTACTTAACATTTCTTAGTAAATCGAAAACACTTGAACTGTTTCATTAAAATACTAACTATACATCTTTATCTAAAAATGAACTTTGTCTCTATATATAAAAAATTCAATAGTTATAAATGTTTATTATCGATAGAACTTTTTAAATGTAAGTGTTGCAAGCTGGTTCTAAAACTAAGTCGTTTAATCTTAAATTTGCTGGTACGTCCTTACAGTAAGTTGCAAAAAACCATTTAATAAGGAGCTCTAGATATATGGAGACGATGGCAGTAAAGTCTGGAACGATCAAAGTGCAAAAGACCGGCAAAAAAATATACTTTTAGTCTAACATAATTCTTAGTTGTAAAGTTGCTTGAAGTCAAAAGTAATATTTAAATAAACTATGTCTCTGTAATAGCGTGTTTCAGTTAATAATCTTAAAGTATATAGAATACAATTGATAAATTAAAAACTTAAGGTTTAAGCTTTTAAATAGACGTAACTGTTTTGAAAACATTAAAAGTTTAAGTAAAGTTATTTGAAAACATATATAAATAAAACACTAACTGAAATAGTACCTTTACAATTAAAGCAATTAGAAATAGCCTTTAAATAACTAGTGTAATAATCGCCATACAAAAGTATACATAAAGTATACAAATGTGACCGTTTGATCTAAAAATTTTGTCTAAATTTTAAAAGGCTGTTATTATCGTAAAATAAAATAAATAACTGTTTAAAACTTTTAAACTCTACTTCTTTCTTGTCTATTTGTTTTTCCTCGTAATTTATAATTTACAATATATGAAAAGTTAATTATAAATTTAAATGCAGTGTTGTTTCTTTTTCTACTTATATCAATGTGGTGAAACCAAATTTTTTTTTACATTATAAAAATAGTCAACAAAAATCATTGCCGAAAGTCAACAAAACGGAAGCCTTGACTTTTTTATGCCGTGAAACAAGCTTAAGTTAAGAAAGTTTGATCATACCAATTCAATCATCAGACCCTAAGATTTTGGTAGACTGAGACTGGTTTCGTTCTGATTAAGATTCATCAATCAGTCAAAACAGAAATACTTGTAGTCATCGATCTATAAAAGTGTCATATGATAAATCATAAAGTAGCCGTTTGCTGGTATTGATCAGTGACGTCAACATCGTCTTTAGCCGTGCAATGTTTAATGTATTATCCGCTAGGCAGTTCATGATAAGCCGTTTGTAATTTGATGACTACAAGTATTTCGGTTATGACTGAATGATGGATCCTATCCCAATAACATAAAAGTTAAAAACATTGTATGCAGTTAGAAAACAACATTTGATTAGTGTACTTTAAATATTTGTTATTATTTGTTTTTTCTACAAATCTCACATCACAACTGTCCGCAATATATCAGAGTTCACAACGTTTACATATTAGCTTTCTGTAAGATTATAATGTAAACAACAATTAAGTCACAGAAGTTTTAAAATTTAAGAAATCAACCTTTTAAGTACTCTGTAAAACATTCACATCACAGTAGTGAAGAAATTACAACTACCACATCACAGTAGTGACGAGTTTACAACTATCCCATCACAGTAGCAGGGAGTTACAACTATCACATCACAGTAGTGAGGAGTTACAACTATCACATCACAGTAGTAAGGAGTTGACAACTATCACATCACATTAGCATGGTTGCCACTGATCAAGCTGAGAAAAATTTCCTGACTTTTCCTGACTTTTTCCTGACTTTTTACCAAAATTTTCCTGACTTTCTGATTTCATACTCTTAAATTAAACTTATTATAAAATACGTAATGTAACACTTGAAACTATATAAAACTTTCAATCTAAATTTAAAACAGGTTAAAAACAATAGTTTTTTGCTGAATTCTATCATCAAACTTCGAGTACATCACTTAAACCATCTGTGTATGATTGATGTTTGTAATAAACAGCTCTATCAGCAAAATACTTGTATAATTACCTTATAAACACAGCTTGTCTGAAATAAGACACAATTTTTTAGAATTTCCTAGCATAAATGTATCTAGATAAACAAATGACATATAAGGAACTTTGACAATTAAAACCTTAAATCAATAAGGAACTTTTACAACTCAAACCTCAAAACAATAACCAACTTTTACAGTTAAAACATTAAAATAATAAAGAACTTAATCAAATACTGTTTTTTAAATGTATGTACTAAAATTTATTTTCTCCGTTTTTTATTAATTCTTCAACCTCTTCATCTAATGAAGATATGGTTTCCTTCATCTGAACTGCATTCCGCTTCATTTTCTTGGCAGTTAAAACCAATTTCCTCATTCTATTTAAATCGCTCTCATCTGCTGCCCTTACACTTGTTGAAGAGAATCTTTTCTCTAAATCAAGCCACAACTTGTGGGCTTCATTTCTTTTCTTTTTGCACTCATTTATTTTTACTTTCATTTATAAAATATTTCCTCTTATCATTTAGTATAAAATTTTTAACAAATAAATATACTTTTATTTACTTTAAAAACTTAAGTTACTCTACAAAAAAAACAAATAATAAGTAAAATTAATATTGGCATATACCTCTCTTATAACTTATTTTAAAAATTTAAACAACTTGAAAAATTATAAAAAGGTAAAGTATACACATTAACTTTGTTACATAAAATACTAAACTAACAACTTAGTTATAAAATACTCAATTATTTCTTAAGCAAAATCACTTAGATTCTAAAATTATACTAGATAAACTTTTGTGCATATATCACAGTTTCACTATTGAAGTGTCCTTGCTACAGATCATCAATACTAAAAAGCTTACAAAATCTGCTTGTTCAAGTAGGGTATTTGTTCAATATGTTAATAGAAAGTTTTTGCAGTTTTATAAAGGATATTTTACTGATTAATACCAGATGAAAGCATTGGAAATAAAATTAAATATATTTGTAAATTTCTAGGAATAATTTGGAAATTATTTCTGACTTTAAAGGACTTTTAATTATTTTTACCATTTGAAGGCTTTGGAAATCAAAGAATTTTGTAAATTTAAAATGACAAAAACTGACTTTTTTTTAAGTTTTATCAAATTTCCTGACTTTTCCTGACTTTTTTTCAAACTTTCATTTTTTCCTGACTTTTGTCTTTTTTTTTTTTCCTGACTTTTCCTGACCGAGTGGCAACCCTGCATTAGTAAAGAGCTACAACTATCACACCATAGTAGCGAAGAGTTAACAACTTTCACATCACAGTAGTGAGTAGCTACAACTATCACATCACAGTTGAGAGGGGTTAACAACTGTCACATCACAGTAGTTAGGTGCTTCAGTTGTACATCACAGTTGAGAGGAGCTACGACTGCAACATTACAGTTGTATTGAAATTTAAGAAATATACCTCTGAAGTTACTCTATAAAAGACCCGTACTCTTTTGAGTCATCTTACATTTTCACATGCATCTCCTTAACATGGTCAATCTCAACTAATTTGAGAGTACCATTTGTGAGCAAAGATTCTGGGTGACATTTTCCAATAGTGACAGGAAATAACAAACTTATATTTTTTTAGTTGTTTTTCTAAAAATTTATTCACTTAAAAATTTCACTTAGTAATTCTCTGACAATCTGAAATAAACAATTTAAATTGTATATATTGCAATAAAAACAACTGAGTTTAATTATAATTTGACAAATCGGTATTTTTTCGTTTAACTTAAAGATTATGATTTTAAGTTCAAATTTGTGAACATTGATTTTTTTTTTGTAAATCTGAAAGTATAATTACTACCTGTATTATCAAAGTCTAAAATTTATTATTAAGGCATAGCCCTAGCATTAGACCTGCTTTTAGGCCTACTTTTTTGTATAGTAACGTAAATAATACAATCAACAAACGGAATCAAAAAAACAGTATTAATACAGAGAGTAGTTAACTGAAAAAAAAAAAATCTTTGAGAAAAAGTATCTAAGTAAAAACTACAAAAAACTAATTCCTCTATTATCATTTCATCGATATCCATCAATTCTAAAATTAAATTAATTTTAGTAATTAAAAAAACAACTACTTAACTGTGAGGCAAAAAGACTAAACTAAAAAAGTCAATTATTGGATGCTGCAACCAACCAAAAGGAAGTTGATGCTTTAAAGTAGATGATCGATCATCGTTGTCCGCAACAGTACGGAGTCTACAACTATCTCGTTATAGTAACTCCTCACTACTGTTGTGTGACACTTGTAAACTCCTTACTACCGTGTGTAATAGTTGTAACTCCTCACTACTGTGATGTAATAGCTGTAGCACCTTACTACTGTGATGTGACAGTTGTAGCCCCTAACTACGGTGTTATGATAGTTGTAACTGTTAACTATTGTCTGTGATAGTTGTAACTCCTCATTACTGTGATGTGATAGTGGTAATGTAAATAAAATAGTTCAATAACATAAAAGTGCTATTTCCTGTCACGAGGTGAGAACTGTTGGAAAATGTTACTGAAAGTCTTGGCTTTTACACGGTACTTTTAAATTAGCCGAGATCTACCCCATTTAGAGGATATACATGTGAAAACGTAAGACAACTCAAAAAAGTGTTGAGTAGTTTTAAAAGTTGCGTCAAATATTGATATCTTAAATTACTGAAAATTGTGATGTAATAGCAGTAACTCCATAATGATGCAGAAACTGTAATGTGTAAGTTGTAGATTTTGTGATGTTTGGGACAACTGTTTTCAAGAATCTCTATTAAAGTGTTAACGTAATTTTTGTTGTTCCCAGTAGCTAGGGTATGACCTTTTTTTAATTTTTTTTTGCCTTACAGTTCATCATTGGGTCGTTGTAAAAAATTATACGCGAAGCAGTTATTTTTTTGTTACAGCAAGTATTGTTTTTAAGTTTTCATTTGATTAAAACAGGTTAATGAGTTGCACAAGTTTGTGAGCTTTTTCTTGTTCACTAAACTTATTTTTCTTTGTTTACTTCTGTTTTAGAACATACATATATAAACATAAATAAACATAAAATAGCTCAAGAAAGTACGAGTATTTTATAGACCTACTTCAACGGTTTGCTTCTAAATTTTAAAGCAATTATAATGTGATGTGACTTCAATACTTCAAATACTTCAAAACTGTGATGTGACAGTTGTAAACTTTACACAACTGTGATGTGACAGTTGTAAACTTTACACTACTGTGATGTGACAGTTGTAAGCTTAACACTACTGTGATGTGACAGTTGTAAACTTAACACTACTGTGATGTGACCGTTGTAAACTTAGCACTACTGTGATGTGACAGTTGTAAACTTTGCATTACTGTGATGTTATAGTTGTAAACTCCTCACTACTGTGATGTGATAGTTGTAAACTCCTCACTACTGTGATGTGATAGTTGTAAACTCCTCACTACTGTGATGTGACAGTTGTAAACTTAACACTACTGTGATGTTATAGTTGTAGCTTTCACAAATGTTGTTTTTATTAGTATGGTTATCACTTTTATTATTAATCAAATTTTATTACTATTATTATTTTTTGTTATTGTCATTATTATTACTTTTTTTTTGAATTATTCATAATTTTATTTAAATAAATAGTTTTTGTTTTTATTTATTTTTTTCATGACTTTATTTATCGCTGTAACTATAAAAAAAGAATTATTTTAATGGTTAATTGCATAAAAGATACAATTTTTCAATTGTTTTAATTTTAGTCCCTGGTACTTGTTTATCTCTAATTCTCAAACTGAATTTGTAATGTTCTCAGTGTTTCTAACAACGTCTTTCAAGGCTAATGTTTGCAAGGTAATGATGTAAACAGTGTTACGGATGGAGAACAGCTATAAGAAGTTGATTTCTGTTGAAAAAATAAAAAAATAATGTAATTCCCCTATAGAAAAAACTATTAACATGAACCAGAAGAGCAGTAAAATAAAATATATGAACTAACACTTGCAAACTGACTCTTCTGAAAACTGGAAGGATGGAAGTATTATTTTTTTTTGGTAAGATTTAAAAACAATTCAATCTTCTTAACAGTTTTAATTTTATTTAGTTTAAAAAATGTTTGTGCATAATGCAGTTGGTGTAATTTCATTTCAAGTTTAATAAGTTTTAGATGCTTTTTTTTTAGAGACTTTTACTGTATTTGTATGTATGTTATGTAATATCGAGTATGTAATAAAACAAGCTTAAAGTTGACAGCACAAACAAGCTAAAAATAAATACTGGTTAACCTTTTTCTGTATAAAATTTGCTTCTACATTAGTAATTTATAGCTAAAAAACTAATCGGGGGTAGGAGTTGTTTTTTTTTTTTCTATAAAAGCTAAATTTGCCTATACATTAGTTTATTAAAGTGTAAATATACTATTTCTGATATGGTAGTAATAAAAGTTCATCAAAAACTATCTTTTATTATTTTGTTTTTTATTTTACAAAAGAAAAAGCCGTGAAGTACAAATTAGTTTAATTAGCAACTAAGTGTTTAGCTTTTTTAAGACTTCTTTTGTATAATACGTAACAGGTAAAATTTATAATTCTAGTAAGTAAGTTAAATGTGTAATGACTATAAATAAAATAAATATCAATTACTTTTAATATAATGATGTATTAATTTATTTATAGCTGTTTTTTTTTCTCCAAAACGCTGATAAATTATTTTTTAAAATTGTTTATATTTAATTTTTTAAATTTTATGTACAAAGTTTATATAACAAAAATTTTACAAAATTAATGGACTGGTAATTTTCAAGTAACAATTCTTTTAAGTATAGAAACAATTTATCTAAATTTTTAATCACGAACTACTCGATAATATTTTTTATATAAATCAAACAGTAAATGAAATACGTAAGTCTATTTGTTCACAGCTGTTAAACAAAATGTTGTTATATAATAAAAAAACTTATACCTTGTGTTTTTAAATTCAATAAAATTTCTCATAGATAAGCATTTTAAATACTATTCCACACTCAATTCTTATACATTATTCAAATTAAAACCAAAACTATTTTGTACATTCTAGTCTTTAGCATAATTTTTAATTTTTCAAAATGGTTTCATAGCTCAACTTTATTGCTTTCACTTCAAGATATTTCTTAAACAAAATATAACTACTAACGTGTATTCTAAGTATGCACGATTAAAAAGTTTTATGGCAAAATAACTTAGTTCTTATTTTACTTATTATACTTGACAATTAAATATCGGGAACGAGTAAAAATTGCAAGAAGACAAAATTGCACGTGGGGACTAAATTGCACGAAGGGACAAAATTGCACGGAGGGTAAATTTTGAAAAAAAAAATATAAACGAAAAACATAATAATAATAAAAGAAATTAATTTAAAAAACAAAAAAAAGGGTTAAAAAAAAGGGTAAGGGTTAACATTGGTAGTAAAAAAAAATTAGCTAATAAAAACTATTATTAAAAAAAAAATTAATAAGTAAAACAAAAGAAAAAAAAACATCCGATCGAGAGTAAGGGTTAGGGGTAGCAGTGATGGTAAAAAAATGCAACCCGTGCAAAATTGTCTACGTGCAATTTAGTCCCCTCTTGCAAATTTAACATAAATATTTGTTGTATTCTATTTTACCAGGTTGTTAAACTGTATGAAAGAACTAAGCCAATAAAAAACACTTTTGAAAAATCACAAACTTATAATAAAAATAGTAAAGTGATACAAAACTTTATACAAAACTGATTTGTTATAACTTCAAAGTAAAATTTCAAAAATGCAATAGAGTATATGAATACAAAAGTACGTACAAATGTGGATTTAAAAGTTGTTAACAAAATATAAAGTACTAAATTATATAAAAATAAATTACGACTTAGTTTTACACAAATGTTTTCATTGTTCAGTTATTAATAATTTTAAACACAAAAAACTAGATATATTTTCACGTATTACAAAAATTTTCATAAACCAATACAGTTAACTTACATAAACTTCATCAAACATTGAATAAAAATTGAGAACAAAAAAATTATTTCTTTGTTTTACACAAAATTTTCTCCAAAGTACAACTGTCTTTGTAGAAACATAAAAATGAAATTTTTGTTTTTGTACACTACAAAATTTCTATTTAGTCTTAAAAATAGAAAGATTTTTTCTAAAAAAGTCTGTTATACTTTAGATTTTTTCGAATGCGATAAACCGTAAGCTTTTGTTTAAACTTTTTCATGCTGTTCATTGTTTTTGTGTATTAAAATTTCACATATAATCTTTTAAATGCTTTTTTACCAACAAGAACATAAAAAAAAGGCTTGAAACAACTTTTTTTAATTTACAGAAAGTATATATATATATGTATAGTTGGTGTCTAGCTCATAGTTAGTCAGAAAACTAATTTACAGTTCGGTTTATTATATAGTGGAAACATTCGAAAATTTTATATAAATTTAAGTTCAAAAAACTTATAACTCGATTACTTTAAACTAAAAATAAATAAATTAAGAAACATAAAATTAGGAATGTCATAATAATGCTTGAGTCGTGTTAGTATATAATTTTTTATTAAACTTAACATATGTTGTCAGAAACCTTGTTTAATAAGTTGAGTAAAACTTTATGCTGTTTTGGTAAATTTTAAGTGTTTAGATTTAAAAGAGTATAAGTTACAAATATATGAACAGCATAAGCACAGTTAGTATTATTTTTAAACGTTTAAATAAAAACTGAAAAGATAAGTTTTTAAAATTTTTATTGACTAAAAAATCGATAGACTATATTTATAATTTAACAAAAAACTATTAACACTTAGAAAATTCTTAATTGAAAAGATCGTAAAAATATGAAGTTGTAAAACCAAGCATTACAGTAAATTAGAAATAAGTAAACTTAATGAAATCAAAAATCTAAAGCTTTTGAAAGAAAACTTTAATTGATTTATACAGAACTTTTAAAACCGTTAATATTAAAACCGTAATCAAAAAATTTAAAAACATTTTACCATTAACTTATTCTATATAAAACAGGAAGTTTCAATATAAAAATTGTCATGTTCAGACTCAGAGTTATTCCATTAGTCTGTGGTTTCATAACCTCGGCAGCTTATTTTGTCCTGAGGATCGACACAGATTACATAGAAGACTTCCTGGGAGCTTCCCGTTACTTCGTAGATGTTGCTCTCGCATGCCAGTACTTTTGCACTCTTGCATTGTTAACCGAGCTGTACACGTAAGTATACATTATAAACTTGTTTGAACTTTTGTATTTGAATAAGAGTGTATACTTATTACGGACAAAAAGTATGTATTTAAAAAAATTCAAAAAACTTCATAATTACAGCATTACTAGAAGTAAGTTTTTTTATCAAACGCTCATTTAAGTTTTGACTTTTTTTTGCAATTTTACTACAACAATATTAACTAATTTTTATCAATACTAAATAACAGTATCACATTACTAAACATTAACACATGTATTCTTAAAAATTTTAACAATTTACAGTAGAGTATAAATTTGAAAACTTTAAATATATACCTTTTCTCACAGTCGTGAAGCCGGTGAAATCGAAGCAATTTTGAGCAGCAGAATGTCACGTGAGATCAGTCAAGCGAAACGTCAAGTGAGCAGCGGAATGTCACGTGAGATCAGTCAAGTGAAACGTCAAGTGAGCAGCGGAATGTCACGTGAGACCAGTCAAGCGAAACGTCAAGTGAACAGCGGAATGTCACGTGAGAGCAGTCAGGCGAAACGTCACGTGACCATCAAACCCATCCAGCTGAAAGGTCGCACGCTGTACAGGAGAAGGCGTCGGTGATTATCCTCACGTCAAACAAAACTCTGAGCGAGACGGAAGTGACCTTTTATGTAATCATATTTTCTTCCTTTTTTAACAGTGTTTGTTTTCAGCCGTGTAATGCTTAGACGATGTAAATAAAAACGTAGAAAAATTGTTCGTTATTTAAAATAAAGCTAGCAATATCCGTTGTTTTAACTTTAAATTTTTATAAATTAGATGAAAAATCAAGAGCATAAGTTGGAGAAGGTGTAATAAGATAAAATTAATAGGCCCTTATAATACCAGTGAATACGGTTTAAAGATTTAATTTGAATTATATTAAACTTATTTGTTTTGTTTTGCATAAACCGCTAGAGTAACTTACTATAACGCAATAAAAAACTACGTACACTTGAACCAGTTTAACACTTTACTTTGAAATATAAGTTTTGTTTTTTAGTATACTTTTAAACTATTGCAGTTGTGATAACACTCTTTAAAACTTAGCTCGCATTGAAAATATATGTTATGAAAACTCATTAAAATTAACAAAACAACTTAAGTTTAATTAAATTCTTAGCAAAATTAAGAACATTTTATTTTCAAAAAATAGTTACTAAAGTAAAATCTTTCTTTAGTTTTTCTTAAGCTGTTGAATGTAAAGTGAAAGTATTAAGTTTTTGCAATTTTTTTTAACTAAACTGTATAACATTTTCATCTTATAAGCTAGTGTTAAAAGTTTTAAAAGGTAATAGACAATTAAAACTTTAATATTACATTTCTTACAATTTATGTTCTATGCTACTGCAAATAAAACAATACAATAAGTCAGAGAGTAACTAAGTGTTTTATAAAAAATTGTCATAAATTTTGCATTATTAGCAAGTTACTCATTAACTATAATTTATTGTTTAACGTACTTTATACTACATTAACCATTTTTTTTTTGTTTTTGAGTGACTAGAATTGTTTAAAATGTTTACTCTTTTATATTGTTGTAAAAAATTATTTTATGTGAAAAAAAAAGTATTTTTTCATTTACTCATCAAAATTCTTTGAGTTTCGTAGACAATCAATTTAAAAACTTTTTTGCAGTTAATTAAAATTAAGTGATAAACTTAAAGAATATGTTAGTTATTTAAAAATTTAAATTTTAAACATTCAAACATTTTTACTAAAGCTCTTTTTTTGAACTTACAATAGTACAAAAAACTAATAAATTAAACTATTTTTTTAATTATTTACAATATAGTTTTTTGAGTTATAAATAAGCTTTTAATCAAATTTAACTAGATTTAAAACTTCAGATAAGATTTTAATTTTTTAAAGAAGTTAACAAGCTTAATTAGTTATGTACTAAAAAGTGAAAAATCACTTGTTTAAACGTTTAATTTTAATATTTTTGTTAACTACGTTTTGTTTTCCGAAATAATTTAATGCAGTCAAAAAAGTGATTCGTTTGTTTTTACTTTTTGGAAAAGAAGTTTAGTTTTTTTTTGTGTTTGCCGCTTTATTACTAGAGAAACCTACATTTTACTTAGTTTAGTTGGATATACTTTTTATTTTAGAAAAATAGCTGCTCTGTTTAAATAAACTTAACAAATCATCAATAGATGCTTTTTTTATGTTATTTGCGCTAAAATAGTTAAATTAGTTACATTAGTTTTTCTCTTGGAGTACGCACTTTGAACATGGCCAAAAACTTAAGTTTAGTGCAGGGGTCGGCAGGCAGTTGGTGGTCGCGGGCCAAATTTCAAGTTTACAAAGTCTTCGCGGGCCACAGTTTTAGTTCTAATGACATTTGAATAATCTTTTGGTTTTAGTTTTAGTCGCACTAGAGAAAAGTTTTACTTTTATTCACCTTATCATTTTAAATAACTTTTAGCTATACATAGAAAGACTATTTAAATTAAATTAAATAAAAATAGAATAAAATTTACATTGACTAATATACTTAAGTGTTAATAAACTATGTACTTTCATAAGCACTTACTAAGTTAAATTTAATACTTTTGTAATTTTATAAACAATTTAACTCTCTATAAAAACCAAACTTGAAAGACAATTTATTAGTTACTTTTATACATTTTTTATATTATCAACCCCTTTTTTCATATTTCTAAGAATATTAACTTCAAAAAAAAGTTTTTGCGTGTTAAATAGTTAACATTCATTAAAAAATTTATTAATTAATTAATTTAATAAAATTAATACCTGTTTGTATTATAGAAAGCTAGAACAAATTCTTTAACATAATTAATTCTCGAACACTTAAATAGAATATCTCATTAGTAACTAGTCTTTTACATGGTTGTCACTTAAAAAGCAAAAGTGTCTGAGTTGTATCAAACCAGCCTAAGTTCATTAAAAGTTTAAAAAGCTAGTAAATCGTTGTAAATCAAGCTCAAGTACCTAGTAAAAATATCATCATCATTAAAAAGTACACAAAGTGTAAAAAAACAAAAAAAACTACAATTAGTAAACTACACTACAGTCATAAAAACTTTTCTGGGAATTCTAAGATTTATTTTAAGTGTTTGAAATATAAGTTTCACACACATCTGAGTTTTCAAGCTTTTAAAATAGCCTGTTTATGTAGCAACCTAGTTAAAACAAAGTTCACAACATAAAGAAATAACGAAACTTATTAACACTAAACAAATTACATGCAAAAAAAATATAAGTTAGCTGGAATGGACAATTAACTTTCTTAAACACTTTTAACAAAAGTATAAAACTTAATTGAGTCATTAGCGAAGAGAAAAACCTCTTTTTTAATTAAGTATTACAGCAATTTTTTATCTGCAATAAGAATTTAAAAATATTAGTTGTAAAATAAAAGACGAGCAACAAAAAAAAAACGTTAGTTAGGAGTTATTGCGAGAAGCGATAAAAAACAAATCACCAAAGTCAGTTCCAACAAAGCACATGATTATCTTCAGTAACTACAGAATTATCAGAAAAAAGTTGTTAAGACAAGTTATAAAGTAGCAAAATTTATTATTAATAATGAGATACCGTTTATAATTGATAACTTTTTTAAAGAATTTTTGTTGGCTGTAATGAAAAACTTTTGTTTATTTCTTCAATGACAACAAAAAGTCCTATTTAGGAAATGCATTAAGGTTATAAAGTCGCATAAATCAAATTATGACTTTAATCAATATGTTAAGATGAGAGCACTGATATAAAAACTATTGCTCATCTGAAAATTTTTATTAGAGATGTTTTTTTAACTTTGACACTTTAGTATAATTTCTTGGTTTAGTTCAAACACAAAGCACAACGATCGGTAAAATTTTACAAGTAAAGGTGCAATGCACCAAAAGTTTTACAGAAGTACAATTCCTTCTTTTATTTTTAGTATAAAGTTTAATTAAAGTTTAAAAAGTCTCTTATAAAATATATCAATATTAAAAAACACTGTTAAGCTACTTTAGTATATTTTTTAATAAAGAAATGTTTATTTGCTAAATTTTTTGTGTCAAATCGAAATTTTACCACTTTACATGTAAAAATAGTTTTAAACTCCAGGTTTCGTTCTGATTAGGATTCATCAATCAGTTTAAACAGAAATACTTGTAGTCATCGATCTATAAAAGTGTTATCATGATAAATCATAAAGTAGCCGTTTGCTGGTATTGATCTGTGACGTCAACATTGTCTTTAGCCGTGCAATGTTTAATGTATTATCCGCTAGGCAGTTCATGATAAGCCGTTTGTAATTTGATGACTACAAGTCTTTCGGTTATGACTGATTGATGGGTCCTATCCAAATAACATAAAAGTTAAAAACATTGTATGCAGTTAGAAAACAACATTTGTTTAGTGTACTTAAAATATTTGTTATTATCTGTTTTTTCTACAAATCTCCCATCACAACTGTCCGCAATATATCAAAGTTCACAACGTATACATATTAGCTTTCTGTAAGATTATAATGTAAACAACAATTAAGTCACAGAAGTTTTAAAATTTAAGAAATCAACCTTTTAAGTACTCTATAAAACATTCACATCACAGTAGTGAAGAAATAACAACTATCACATCACACATCACAGTAGTGACGAGTTTACAACTATCACATCACAGTAGCAGGGAGTTACAACTATCACATCACATTAGTAAGGAGTTTACAACTATCACATCACATTAGTAAAGAGCTACAACTATCACACCACAGTAATGCAGAGATACAACTATCGCATCACAGTAGTTAGGAGCTGCAACTATCACATCACACTATTGAGGAGACAACAACTATCACATCACAGTAACGAGGAATTACAACTAATACATCACAGTAGTTAGGAGCTACAACTATCACATCACAGTAGTGAGGAGTTTACAACTATCACATCGCAGTTGTAAGGAGTTTACAACTATCATATCACAGTAGTTATAAGTTTAAAACTCTCACATCACAGTAGGCAAGAGGTAGAACTATCATACCACAGTAATGAAGAGATACAACTATCGCATCACAGTAGTTAGGAGCTACAAATATCACATCACACTATTGAGGAGACTACAACTATCACATCACAGAAGTGAGAATAATACAACTATCACGTCACAGTAGTGAGGAGTTACAACTATCAAAACACAGTAGTTAGGAGTTTACAACTATCATATCACGTTAGTGAGGAGTTACAACTATCAAATCACAGTATTTAGGAGCTACAACTGTCACAGTAGTTAGGAGCTACAACTGTGACATCACAGTATTGAGAAGATTACAACTATCACGTCACAGTAGCAGGGAGTTACAACTATCACATCACATTAGTGAGTAGCTACGACTGCAACATTACAGTTGTTTCGAAATTTAAGAACTATACCTTTGAAGTGACTTTATAAAAGACCCGTACTCTTTGAGTCATCTTACATTTTCACATGCATCTCCTTAATATGGTCAATCTCAACTAATTTGAGAGTACCATTTGTGAGCAAAGATTCTGGGTGACATTTTCCAATAGTGACAGGAAATAACAAACTTATATTTTTTTCAGTAGTTTTTCTAAAAATTTATTCACTTAAAATTTCACTTAGTAATTCTCTGACAATCTGAAATAAACAATTAAAATTGTATATATTACAATTAAAACAACTGAGTTTAATTATAATTTGACAAATCGGTATTTTTTCGTTTAACTCAAAGACTATAATTTTAAGTTCAAAATTGTGAAAATTGATTTTTTTTTTTGTAAATGTGAAAGTATAATTACTACCTGTATTATCAAAGCCTAAAATTTATAATTAAGACATAGCCCTAGCATTAGACCTGCTTTTAGGCCTACTTTTTTGTATAGTAACGTAAATAATACAATCAACAAACGGAACAAAAAAAAACAGTATTAATACAGATAGTAGTTAACTGAAAAAAAAATATTCTTTGAGAAAAAGTATCTAAGTAAAAACTACAAAAAACTAATTCCTCTATTATCATTTCATCGATATCCATCAATTTCAAAATTAAAATAATTTTAGTAATTAAAAAAGCAACTACTTAACTGTGAGGCAAAAAGACTAAACTAAAAAGGTCAATTATTGGATGCTGCAACCAACCAAAAGGAAGTTGATGCTTTAAAGTAGATGATCGATCATCGTTGTCCGCAACAGTACGGAGTCTACAACTATCTCGTTCTAGTAACTCCTCACTACTGTGGTGTTACAGTTTTAGCCCCTAACTACGGTGATGTGATATGTGTAACTCTTAACTATTGTCTGTGATAGTTGTAACTCCTCATTACTGTGATGTGATAGTGGTAATGTAAATAAAAGAGTTCAATAACATAAAAGTGCTATTTCCTGTCACGAGGTGAGAACTGTTGGAAAATGTTACTGAAAGTCTTGGCTTTTACACGGTACTTTTAAATTAGCCGAGATCTACCCCATTTAGAGGATATACATGTGAAAACGTAAGACAACTCAAAAAAGTGTTGAGTAGTTTTAAAAGTTGCGTCAAATATTGGTATCTTAAATTACTGAAAATTGTGATGTAATAGCAGTAACTCCATAATGATGCAGAAACTGTAATGTGTAAGTTGTAGATTTTGTGATGTTTGGGACAACTGTTTTCAAGAATCTCTTCTAAAGTGTTAACGTAACTTTTTTTGTTCCCAGTAGCTAGGGTATGACCTTTTTTTAATTTCTTTTTGCCTTACAGTTCATCATTAGGTCGTTGTAAAAAATTATACGCGAAGCAGTTATTTTTTTGTTACAGCAAGTATTGTTTTTAAGTTTTCATTTGATTAAAACAGGTTAATGAGTTGCACAAGTTTGTGTGCTTTTTCTTGTTCACTAAACTTGTTTTTCTTTGTTTACTTCTGTTTTAGAACATACATATATAAACATAAATAAACATAAAAAAACTCAAGAAAGTACGAGTATTTTATAGACCTACTTCAACGGTTTACTTCTTAAATTTTAAAGCAATTATAAAGTGATAGTTGTAAATACATCAAAACGGTGATGTGACAGTTGTAAACTTTACACTACTGTGATGTGACAGTTGTAAACTTTACACTACTGTGATGTGACAGTTGTAAACTTAACACTACTGTGATGTGACAGTTGTAAACTTAACACTACTGTGATGTGACAGTTGTAGACTTAACACTACTGTGATGTGACAGTTGTAAACTTAACACTACTGTGATGTGACAGTTGTAAACTTAACACTACTGTGATGTGATAGTTGTAAACTCCTCACTACTGTGATGTGATAGTTGTAAACTCCAAACTACTGTGATGTGACAGTTGTAAACTTTGCACTACTGTGATGTGATAGTTGTAAACTTTTCACTACTGTGATGTGATAGTTGTTAGCTTCTCACTACTGTGATGTGATAGTTGTAAACTCCTCACTACTGTGATGTGATAGTTGTAGCTTTCACAAATGTTGTTTTTATTAGTATGGTTATCACTTTTATTATTATTCTAATTTTTATTACTATTATTATTTTTTGTTATTGTTATTATTACTTTTTTTTTGAATTATTCCTAATTTTATTTAAATAAATAGTTTTTTTTTTATTTGTTTTTTTCATAACTTTATTTATCGCTGTAACTATAAAAAAAGAATTATTTTAATGGTTAAATGCATAAAAGATACAATATTTCAATTGTTTTAATTTTAGTCCCTGGTACTTGTTTATCTCTAATTCTCAAACTGAATTTGAAATGTTCTCAGTCTTTCTAACAACGCATTCAAGGCTAATGTTTGCGAGGTAATGATGTAAACAGTGTTACGGATGGAGAACAGCTAGATGAAGTTGATTTCTGTTGAAAAATTTTCTGTTGAAAAAATAAAAAAATAATGTAATTCGCCTATAGAAAAAACTATCAACATGAACCAGAAGAGCAGTAAAATAAAATATATGAACTAACACTTGCAAACTGACTTTTCTGAAAACTGAAAGGATGGAAGTATTATTTTTTTTTTGGTAAGATTTAAAAACAATTCAATCTTCTTGACAGTTTAAATTTTATTTAGTTTAAAAAATTTTTTGTGTATAATGCAGTTGGTGTAATTTCATTTGAAGTTTAATAAGTTTTAGATGCTTTTTTTTTAGAGACTTTTACTGTATTTGTATGTATGTTATGTAATATCGAGTATGTAATAAAACAAGCTTAAAGTTGACAGCACAAACAAGCTAAAAATAAATACTGGTTAACCTTTTTCTGTATAAAATTTGCTTCTACATTAGTAATTTATAGCTAAAAAACTAATCGGGGGTAGGAGTTGTTTTTTTTTTTCTATAAAAGCTAAATTTGCCTATACATTAGTTTATTAAAGTGTAAATATACTATTTCTGATATGGTAGTAATAAAAGTTCATCAAAAACTATCTTTTATTATTTTGTTTTTTATTTTACAAAAGAAAAAGCCGTGAAGTACAAATTAGTTTAATTAGCAACTAAGTGTTTAGCTTTTTTAAGACTTCTTTTGTATAATACGTAACAGGTAAAATTTATAATTCTAGTAAGTAAGTTAAATGTGTAATGACTATAAATAAAATAAATATCAATTACTTTTAATATAATGATGTATTAATTTATTTATAGCTGTTTTTTTTTCTCCAAAACGCTGATAAATTATTTTTTAAAATTGTTTATATTTAATTTTTTAAATTTTATGTACAAAGTTTATATAACAAAAATTTTACAAAATTAATGGACTGGTAATTTTCAAGTAACAATTCTTTTAAGTATAGAAACAATTTATCTAAATTTTTAATCACGAACTACTCGATAATATTTTTTATATAAATCAAACAGTAAATGAAATACGTAAGTCTATTTGTTCACAGCTGTTAAACAAAATGTTGTTATATAATAAAAAAACTTATACCTTGTGTTTTTAAATTCAATAAAATTTCTCATAGATAAGCATTTTAAATACTATTCCACACTCAATTCTTATACATTATTCAAATTAAAACCAAAACTATTTTGTACATTCTAGTCTTTAGCATAATTTTTAATTTTTCAAAATGGTTTCATAGCTCAACTTTATTGCTTTCACTTCAAGATATTTCTTAAACAAAATATAACTACTAACGTGTATTCTAAGTATGCACGATTAAAAAGTTTTATGGCAAAATAACTTAGTTCTTATTTTACTTATTATACTTGACAATTAAATATCGGGAACGAGTAAAAATTGCAAGAAGACAAAATTGCACGTGGGGACTAAATTGCACGAAGGGACAAAATTGCACGGAGGGTAAATTTTGAAAAAAAAAAAATAAACGAAAAACATAATAATAATAAAAGAAATTAATTTAAAAAACAAAAAAAAATCTATTTAACTGACTGCGGGTAAGGGTTAACATTGGTAGTAAAAAAAAATTAGCTAATAAAAACTATTATTAAAAAAAAAATTAATAAGTAAAACAAAAGAAAAAAAAACATCCGATCGAGAGTAAGGGTTAGGGGTAGCAGTGATGGTAAAAAAATGCAACCCGTGCAAAATTGTCTACGTGCAATTTAGTCCCCTCTTGCAAATTTAACATAAATATTTGTTGTATTCTATTTTACCAGGTTGTTAAACTGTATGAAAGAACTAAGCCAATAAAAAACACTTTTGAAAAATCACAAACTTATAATAAAAATAATAAAGTGATACAAAACTTTATACAAAACTGATTTGTTATAACTTCAAAGTAAAATTTCAAAAATGCAATAGAGTATATGAGTACAAAAGTACGTACAAATGTGGATTTAAAAGTTGTTAACAAAATATAAAGTACTAAATTATATAAAAATAAATTACGACTTAGTTTTACACAAATGTTTTCATTGTTCAGTTATTAATAATTTTAAACACAAAAAACTAGATATATTTTCACGTATTACAAAAATTTTCATAAACCAATACAGTTAACTTACATAAACTTCATCAAACATTGAATAAAAATTGAGAACAAAAAAATTATTTCTTTGTTTTACACAAAATTTTCTCCAAAGTACAACTGTCTTTGTAGAAACATAAAAATGAAATTTTTGTTTTTGTACACTACAAAATTTCTATTTAGTCTTAAAAATAGAAAGATTTTTTCTAAAAAAGTCTGTTATACTTTAGATTTTTTCGAATGCGATAAACCGTAAGCTTTTGTTTAAACTTTTTCATGCTGTTCATTGTTTTTGTGTATTAAAATTTCACATATAATCTTTTAAATGCTTTTTTACCAACAAGAACATAAAAAAAAGGCTTGAAACAACTTTTTTTAATTTACAGAAAGTATATATATATATATATAGTTGGTGTCTAGCTCATAGTTAGTCAGAAAACTAATTTACAGTTCGGTTTATTATATAGTGGAAACATTCGAAAATTTTATATAAATTTAAGTTCAAAAAACTTATAACTCGATTACTTTAAACTAAAAATAAATAAATTAAGAAACATAAAATTAGGAATGTCATAATAATGCTTGAGTCGTGTTAGTATATAATTTTTTATTAAACTTAACATATGTTGTCAGAAACCTTGTTTAATAAGTTGAGTAAAACTTTATGCTGTTTTGGTAAATTTTAAGTGTTTAGATTTAAAAGAGTATAAGTTACAAATATATGAACAGCATAAGCACAGTTAGTATTATTTTTAAACGTTTAAATAAAAACTGAAAAGATAAGTTTTTAAAATTTTTATTGACTAAAAAATCGATAGACTATATTTATAATTTAACAAAAAACTATTAACACTTAGAAAATTCTTAATTGAAAAGATCGTAAAAATATGAAGTTGTAAAACCAAGCATTACAGTAAATTAGAAATAAGTAAACTTAATGAAATCAAAAATCTAAAGCTTTTGAAAGAAAACTTTAATTGATTTATACAGAACTTTTAAAACCGTTAATATTAAAACCGTAATCAAAAAATTTAAAAACATTTTACCATTAACTTATTCTATATAAAACAGAAAGTTTCAATATAAAATTGTCATGTTCAGACTCAGAGTTATCCCACTAGTCTGTGGTTTCATAACCTCGGCAGCTTATTTTGTCCTGAGGATCGACACAGATTACATAGAAGACTTCCTGGGAGCTTCCCGTTACTTCGTAGATGTTGCTCTCGCATGCCAGTACTTTTGCACTCTTGCACTGTTAACCGAGCTGTACACGTAAGTATACATTATAAACTTGTTTGAACTTTTGTATTTGAATAAGAGTGTATACTTAGTATGGACAAAAAGTATGTATTAAAAAAAATTCAAAAAGTTTCATAATTACATCATTACTAGAAGTAAGTTTTTTTATCAAATGCTCATTTAAGTTTTGACTTTTTTTTTGCAATTTTACTACAACAATATTAATTTATTTTTATCAATACTAGATATTAGTATCACATTACTAAAAATTAACACATGTATTCTTAAAAATTTTAACAAGTTATAGTAGAGTATAAATTTCAAAACTTTAAATATAAACCTTTTCTCACAGTCGTGAAGCCGGTGAAATCGAAGCGATTTTGAGCAGCGGAATGTCACGTGAGATCAGTCAAGCGAAACGTCAAGTGAGCAGCGGAGTGTCACGTGAGACCAGTCAAGCGAAACGTCAAGTGAGCAGCGGGATATCACGTGATAGCAGTCAAGCGAAACGTCAAGTGAGCAGCGGAATGTCACGTGAGACCAGTCAAGCGAAACGTCAAGTGAGCAGCGGAATGTCACGTGAGACCAGTCAAGCGAAACGTCAAGTGAGCAGCGAAATGTCACGTGAGAGCAGTCAGGCGAAACGTCACGTGACCATCAAACCCATCCAGCTGAAAGGTCGCACGCTGTACAGGAGAAGGCGTCGGTGATTCTCTTCACGTCAAACAAAACTCTGAGCGAGACGGAAGTGACCTTTTATGTAATCATATTTTCTTCCTTTTTTAATAGTGTTTGTTTTCAGCCGTGTAATGCTTAGACGATGTAAATAAAAACGTAGAAAAATTGTTCGTTATTTAAAATAAAGCTAGCAATATCCGTTGTTTTAACTTTAAATTTTTATAAATTAGATAAAAAATCAAGAGCATAAGTTGGAGAAGGTGTAATAAGATAAAATTAATAGGCCCTTATAATACCAGTGAATACGGTTTAAAGATTTAATTTTAATTATGTTTAACTTATTTGTTTTATTTTACATAAACCGCTAAATTAACTTACTATAACGCAATAAAAAACTACGTACACTTCTACCAATTTAACTTTTTACTTTAGAATATAAATTTTGTTTTTTAGTATACATTTAAACATTTGCAGTTGTGATAACACTCTTTAAAACTTAGCTCGCATTAAATATATATGTTATGAAAACTCAGTAAAATTAACGAAACAACTTAAGTTTAATTAAATTCTTAGCAAAATTAAAAACATTTTATTTTCAAAAAATAGTTACTAAAGTAAAATCTTTCTTTAGTTTTTCTTAAGTTGTTGAATGTAAAGTGAAAGTTTTAAGTTTTTGCAATTTTTTTTAACTAAACTGTGTAACATTTTCATCTTATAAGCTAGTGTTAAAAGTTTTTAAAGTTAATAGACAACAAAAATTTTAATATTACATTTCTTACAATTTATGTTCTATGCTACTGCAAATAAAACAATACAATAAGTCAGAGAGTGACTAAGTGTTTTATAAAAAATTATCATAAATTTTGCATTTTTAGCGAGTTACTCATTAACTATAATTTTTTGTTTAACGTACTTTATACTACATTAACCTTTTTTTTTTGTTTTTGAATGACTAGAGTTGTTTAAAATGTTTACTCTTTTATATTGTTGTTAAAATTTATTTTATGTAAAAAAAAAAGTATTTTTTTATTTACTCATCAAAATTCTTTTAGTTTCGTAGACAATCAGTTTAAAAACTTTATTGCAGTTAATTAAAATTAAGTGATAAACTTAAATAATATTTTAGTTATTTAAAAATTCAAATTTTAAACATTCAAACATTTTTACTAAAACTTTTTTGAACTTACAATAGGACAAAAAAATAATAAATTAAACTATTTTTTAAATTATTTACAATATAGTTTTTTGAGTTATAAATAAGCTTTTAATCAATTTTAACTAGATTAAAATTTCAGATAAGATTTTAATTTTTTTAAAGAAGTTAACAAGCTTAATTATGTTTTAAATTAAAATTTTTGCTATTATAAAAATTTATTTTTTTAGGATTTATTTCCTTGTTATTTTAGACATAATTAAAAGTTGTACGAAGTTGTTTTTTCCTATTAAAAAAGTTGATCTAAAGTACTGCTATTAGCTTGAGAAATACTTATCTAATAAACTTAATTTAACAGAATAGCAACATTTATATGAGTTATTTCTTAAAAATAGCGAAAATAAAACATGTATTATGGACTGGACACCGAACAGTTGAGACTAAAGGTCAGCAGCAGCCTTTTTAGATGAACGGACATTTTTACTAAATACAACTTCTTTGTAGGCAAAAAAATAAGTCTTTCGCGGACAAAATTTTTAAAAAAAATGGTTTATACTAAAAAGCGCAATCGAATCAAACTAATTTATTCACAATTTAAAAAAAAGCTTATGTCGGAACTTGTTTATAAATAAGCATTAAATTTATAAGAGAAAATAATTGCAACAGGTCAAAAACAATTGCTAAGATTGCCACATTTGAATCCAGAACCGAAATTTGCATATCAGATAGACTATGTTAGGTTAATGGTTTCTTTTTTTTTTACTATTGATTTTATTAATTCTTGTCGTCATAATACAACTAGTAGTCGTTTTTAAATTTAGCTTTCAAGTTTGTAGTAAACTACCAAACAAAATTAAAAATAAAAGATTTAAAATTAATAGTTGTTGTCTGCAAATTTATGAAAATATTGTAAATAATTGAAAGGAAGCTCTTTAGGACATTGTACATGTTTATCAATATAATATATTCAACAAATTTAATATGCAATATCAAAAAGGCACTTTTATTAAAACTAAAATTTACATATAACTTAATAATAAAATTTTTTGTATAAAATTATGACTAACTACGTGAAGTATTGCAAACATATCATCAAAAATTACATTATGTGATGTTTTGTTTGAGTTTTTAGCAAACATATAAACATTTTTTTGGTAAATTTTTAAATAAAGTGGAATAACAAGCTTTTAACAACTTTTTTATATAAATAAAAACAAATTTTTAAACATTAATAATCAGTTGTTCTATGAGATATTAACTAATAACATATCATTTTTCAAACCTTATGTAACATGAACTTTTTTCTATCTGTAAATTTTTCAAATTGTTTATTGAACGACAAAAAATTAGCACTCAAAATATTAGGTCCTAGAACCTGGTGCACGAAAAAACCTTTCTGTTATCAAGTCGTACACCTCTTGATATCTTTTAACGTCATGTCCAGGGCAAATTGGAAACTTAAAAAATATTAAGTATGTTTAACAATTAAGTTTTTTCAATACATTTCAACCAAAATTGTTTTTTTAATCTCAGAACTACTAACTATTAACTTTAAGTCAAAAAGTTTCACAATTATCAAAATTTAGCAATACAATACTTAATATATTAAGAAACAAAAAATTTTGTTAAAATTAGTTACTAAAACCATTTTAGTTTTATGTTAGGGTATTATTTATTTAGTTGTTCATTGTTTTAACTTTAAACGATTATTTTTAAGGTACTTACTTTAAACATTTTCAAAAATCAATAAAAAGTAAGAAAAACTTAGTAGCACTAAAACTACAATTTTTTTATTAGTCAGACTATTCTATATTTTTCTATCAATTGAAATTATTCAATTATAGTACTTTTAAAATTCTTAATCAAATGATTCTAAATAAAATGTATTTTGTTTTATTTTTGTAATATTCATCCTTAAGAAAGCTCAGAGAAAATTTTGTTTTTTGCCCGAAAAAATGTTGACTTAGAAGAAAGTTTGTGAAGCTCTTTTCTGTAATTTAGTAGATTTTGTAGCATAAAGCAAGTCTGGACCTAGTGGCGTTGATCACTGCTTTAAACAAATTTGTGTCCAATTAATAATGTTCAATGAGTAAACTAAATCTGCACTGACTATTTATAGAACATTTTATTGAAAAAGAATTATTTTTGCTTATTTCGGTATAACTAATACTTTATATGATTTTTCTTTGCCCAGAAAATATTGTTTATCGTTGCAAAGGGTATAGTGACTGATGTTTTTATTTTACTTTAAAAAAAAGTTACACTGAGCATAAAATTCGTAGGCCAATAAAACTAATAAATACACGTAGATAACAAGCATGATAAGTATTTTTATATATACTAGTCAGTGACGACGTGTTGGATAACACTTGGGGACATAAGACTCTATCAATTAAAAACTAGTTTTTCAAACTAAATAGCGCTTAGTGTTAATTATTCGTTGTTAGAAACTTTAATTCAGTTATGTAAGAAACTGTTCTATATGAAGCAGTGTCAAAGTAGTGTGAAATAAAGCTCCTATTTATCTAAAAACACTTCTAGTTAATGTTTTTTGTTTAGTTTTACTGTGTTCACAAATACAACTACCACATTAATTAGTTATTGAAGTACATTGTTTTGTCTTTTTACCTGCCTTTACAATGGTATTTTTCTGAAGACAGTTAATATCAATAAATTTAAGTTATTATATACAAGATGTTTTAGTTTTTCTTAGATAAAAATGTTGGTTAAAAATTTTAAATGTAAGAAAAAAGTTTATTACTATTATAGTTATTGGTCTGTTTCTCTTAATTGATAAGTTTTTTAGCAATATCGGTTTTTGAAATTTTCATTAGCTAAATAGTTAATTAAGATAAGGATATTCAATTTTTTAAACTTCATACGTGACTAACAGACTTATTACCTAAATTGATATTTCAACCCGGTTAAATTATTTATTTTTCATAGAAAATTTTTCAATTTAGTTTTCTGTAAATCTATAAATTGATAAATTTAACTTTTTTTAAGTATCTAATTTTTTTTAACTAATTTTTATTTAGATTAATTTTATTGAAAAACAACCAAGTATAATTTGGTAAATATGCATGCATAACAAAGTATAAATATTACATGCAACAAAGCTTTCTCATTGTTCTGCAAAATCCTCTAGCTTTTTTGTTAGCAAACGACAGAAACCTTCTAGTTTTCGACTTCTTGGTTGAACGTTCCAGACCACTAGGCGATACGCGATTCGACCTGAAAACCTTTCTTTTCGCATCTCTCACCCTATCCTCTTTGCTCCTCGTGTCTATTATTTGAAACGGCAAGCTTTCTTCAGAGTCACAGCTACCGCAGCTTCTTTCATCAAGCACTCTATCAAAACTGAACAGCCTTTTGGTGGCAGAAATTCGGTCACTTTCGTCGTTCGTTCCTCCAATCAGCTTGTCGCTTGCCATGTATTTTTCTCTTGCAGCTCCTGAGTTTGAATTTTCTTTACATGTATTGCCTTGCTCTTCTTTTCCAACCTCGCTGCTTGTTTTTTCATTGTTTTCGGTTTGACGTACAATTTCTTTAGCTAACAGCGAACATACATCTCCGTCAATAAGATCTTGGCTTAAGTTGGGGTAATTTAAGTTTAAGATAAAACTTCTGAGCCACTTTAAAGTATTCTTTTCTGTGCTGCCGTAGTTCCAACTGAACTTTTCAAGCATCTGGTATTTTTCCTTAGAGCTTTTCATCATAGAATGAGATTTATGTAGCTCCAAAGCGAGTTTGGCAACCTGTTCGGCTTCTTTTGAACTTTCGTTTGTTGAGTTGTGCAAGTCAAACTCGTTTTCTTGAAAGTTATTTTCTGCTTTCGTTGCATCTTTACTATTTTCGATGCTGCTGTCAGCCTCACCACGGTTATTGCCGCCCACAAAAACTGCTGGTTTGTGGTCGCCGGCCTGAACTGACTTGCTGCAGTATAGCTGCTCCTTTTCTGAAACTAGTTCATCTTTACAATCAATTTTTCCTGTAGTTGAGGTAGAAGTACGCGCTTTATCCTCTTCAGCTAAAAATTCGTAATAGGATGTGTCCTCTTCGGCTGCTGAAAGCTCCATAAAGCCATACTCTGAAGCTGCGAACTCTTTTGAGGCAATCTCCTCGACGTCCCGTTCTTCTTTCATGACGGGTAGTTTCTGAGCTATCTTCGTATCCCCTGCATCTTTTCTTTCAGAAACTTCTCTTTTGAAATTTTCTACCAATTTATGCACAATAAGTTTTTTTAAAATTTTATCATGCCAAGTTGTGATAGTTTACAAAAAAAGATTTAACTGTCATTCAAATATTCAATGATTTATTTAAAATATTTTTAGTGTAAATCAATGTTTCTATCAAAATTCTCTAGAGTCTAGAGAGCGTCAGATTTAAGAACTATTTTGCAACTGAAGATCCTAGAAAATTTAGAGCGAAACATTGTTTTAAATTAAGAGTCTCAGATATAGTCTTGAAAATATATTTATTATATCTATATATATTGATGTTTATAATACAAAAAAACAACTAATTTTCAAATTTTTTCCAAAAGGTTCAACGTTTAACACGTTTCATCAAAACAGTATAAAGCACATAAAAAAAAACATTATCT